>NC_072737.1:6342601-6562601 GCF_026930045.1 Uloborus diversus
TGATCAACCAACCGCGGTCAACCGGTAGCTCTATGCGAACGTAACCTTTGTTACAGGTTGAATTGTCTTTCGGTTTGTTTATATAAGAAGATGAATCTTCAGTAGCTGCACTTATAGCTTTATTCATAAATTTGGTATTGTAACGGATTCGGTGCGACTTCCGCTTTTCTTGAAATGAAAACACAGTTCTTGATAAAAACACAGGAAATTTATTTACACTATGTACAGGAAAGATCTTCAACAACTGCGAAATTATTCATCAGCAATTAAGCAATTAGCACACAACAACGTTTTACACACGTATTTACTTCCAAATACGAAAACAACACAGCGAAATGCCTCGCTATAAACAGAGCTAATACACACTCAGCGCAAATTCTCAATCGAAACTAACTGTTTATCTATCGCTAACGGCTTAAATACACCGAAAGAAAAATCTCTCAAATATTCCACACGCTTCCAGAAATGCGTAGACCGTTTTACAACTAAACTTCCATTGATAAAATCAGTGAATGAAATAAGAAAAAAAAGAATAGGGGGTTGTATACTTTAGCCATATGTTAAGGGGTTGTATATTCATTACGGGAAACTATTTACAGGTTACGTTACTACAATAATTACTATTTACAGAATTTGTAACATTGCCCCCCTTCCCAAGGACTGCACGTCCCGGGCAGTACAATCCCCAGAAAGGGTGCCAAACTTCTATCACAAGTTTACAAATATACACATTAATTAATAACTAACAGATACAGAAAACACAATAATAAAAAGAAATATTACTAAACATTAAAAGCAAAAATTATCTACCACTTTTATGTTATCAACCATGGTTGTTTACGTAATACTCATGAACTATGGCCATAGTATGGGGCTAACCGATCATAATGTACAACCCTAGGTTTTGCATTAGGTGATTTTTGGATCCTCACTACGACGTCATTTAGTCGGTTAAGGACTTTGTAGGGTCCATCCCAATGCGACTGCAATTTGGGTGACAGACCTTTCCGTCGGATGGGATTCCATAACCAAACCTTGTCGCCTTCGTTGAATTCATGTCCAGTAGACCTTGTGTCGTATCGAGTCTTCATCTTCTCCGCCGCGATGTTTATTCGCTCTCGTGCGAAGTTATGAACGTCTTCCAACCGGGCCTGGAGATCCTGGATGTACTCCTCAGGCGATGAAGGCGCATCCGGAGGACGACCGAAGACGAGATCACAAGGTAGCCGAAGCTCTCGTCCGAAGAGCATCTGAGATGGGGCATATCCGGTAGTCTCGTGGACAGCACTGCGGTAGGCCAGCAGGAACAAAGGTAGCTTCTTGTCCCAATCCTGTTGATTTCTGGATACCATAAGCGAGAGATTATTTAGGATTGTGCGGTTAAATCTCTCCACCATGCCGTCCGATTGTGGGTGTAGTGGTGTTGTCCTAGTTTTCTCAATTCCGAAAATTTGACATAGGCCCTTAAACACAGCAGAGATGAAATTCCTCCCTTGATCGGAATGAATCTGCAAAGGTGTTCCGTATCTCGAGATCCAATTTTGGACTACAGTCTCTGCTACGAAGGTTGCTTCTTGATCTGGAATGGGATATGCTTCCGGCCATTTGGTGAAGTAGTCGATGGAAACAAGAATGTATTTGTTCCCATCAGCAGTTCTTGGTAGAGGACCCAGGATGTCGATCCCAATTCGTTCGAAAGGAGCTCCAACGTTGTACAGATGTAGCTTCCCTCTGCTTCTCTTCTTCGGTCCTTTACGAGCAGCACAGGCGTCACAAGAATGGCCACCACTTCTCCACGTCATCCTTCGCCTTGCTCCAGAAGAAGCGCTCCCGAACTTTATTGAGGGTTTTCAAGACACCAAAATGTCCTCCAGTTGCACTGCTATGTATCTCTTTCAGAACATCTGAAATCCTTGATCGGGGAAGTAGTAACTGCCACCTAGATGTTTTGCCGTCGTCAGATTCCCATTTCCGGTGTAGCACGCCGTTCCGTAAATGGAGTGAGTTCCATAAAGCCCAGTATCTTTTTGTTGCTGGACTGAAGATGGAAACGTCCTGCCAGCTAGGGCGTCGACTGTCACTTTCCATGAACTCCAAAATTGGTTTTATGTCGGGGTCTTCAAGTTGATCTTTTCGAACTTGGTCATCACTCCATGGATCAGGTTCTGATGATGTTGGAGTCACTGTCACCTGATAGACGGTAGGGCTAGTCGTTCCATACTGTTTCTCGATTCGGGAACAATAGTGGCAGTTCTCAGGACAGGGTCTCCTTGATAAAGCGTCAGCATTACCGTGAGATAACCCTTTTCGATGCTTGATCTCCATGTCATATTCCTGGAGCCGCTGTATCCATCTGGCTATCTGGCCTTCCGGATTTTTGAAGTTCAAAAGCCAAGTTAATGAGGCATGATCTGTCCGAAGCAGAAATTTTCGGCCGTAGAGATAATGATGGAAGTGTTCTACAGCTTTCACTATGGCCAGTAACTCCTTTCTGGTGACGCAGTAATTTCGCTCCGACTTTGATAAGCATTTGCTCCAGTAAGCGATGACCATGTTCATTTCCGTCAATTTCTTGGGATAAAACAGCTCCGATGCCCTCGTTGCTCGCATCAGTGTCTAGGATGAAGGATTTTTCAGGCTGAGGATAGGCGAGGATAGGCGTTGATGTTTAAAGCCTCCTTCAGTCGTAGAAATGGCATCTTCGCATTCTTTGGACCATTCAAACTTTTGCTTGCTCTCCGTCAGCTTATGCAAAGGTCGTGCAATGTTGGAAAAACCCTTTACAAACTTCCTGTAGTACGTGCAGAGCCCCAGGAAACTTCGCAACTGATGGATGTTTTCGGGACGACTCCAACCCTTGACCGCAGATACCTTTTCTGGATCGGTTTGTACACCTTCAGAAGAGATGATGTGACCAAGGTAGTTCACTTCCCGGCGGAACAAATTACATTTGGACGGGCTTAACTTCAGATTGGCTTCCTTAAGCTTTTGCAGCACCTTCCTAAGATTTGCCAGATGTTCTTCGAAACTGCGTCCCACGATGATGATATCGTCTAAGTAGACCAGACAGGATTCGTAGGAAAGTCCTCTTAACACTGTCTCCATAAGACGCTCGAACGTAGCTGGTGCATTGCAGAGGCCGAAGGGCATCACTTTAAACTGCCATAAGCCTTGCCCAGTTGTAAACGCTGTCTTCTCTCGGTCATCAGGGTGTATCTCAACCTGCCAGTAGCCGCTCTTCAAGTCCAGGGTCGAAAACCACTTGTGTCCGGAAAGAGTGTCCAAGGTGTCGTCTATCCGTGGAAGAGGGTAACTGTCTTTCTTGGTGATTTCATTCAGCCGTCGGTAATCGACACAAAATCTGGTGGAGCCATCTTTCTTTCGGACCAAGACGATGGGAGAGGCCCAAGGACTGGACGAGGGTTCGATGACATCATTCTCCTGCATCTCTTTCAGGAGGGTCTCGACCTCTTCCTTCTTGGCAAACGGTAGTCGTCTTGGATGCTGTTTAATAGGGGGGTGTTCTCCAGTATAGATCCTATGCTGCGTTAAATCCGTCCGGCCCACATCCTCCGATGTAGATGAAAACAGATGCTTGAAGTCGTCCACCAATTGTTCCGCAGCAGTTCTTTGATCATTCGATAACGGCGCACTCCCAATTAACTTCGATGTCAAGGACTCAGAAGACACAGTCTCAGGGGAATTGATTCTTCTAATGATGCAGTTTACTGGAGTACAAGTTGCCAACACATCACCTTTTCGGATATTCCTGGGCCTTTCACTCACGTTGGCGACTCTCACAGGAATTACATCCATAGAAAGGTCCACAAGCGTAGATGCTACCAGCACTCCGTTTAGGTTATTGTTTAGGTTGGGGTATTCAATGAGTCCAAATCGAAAACTACTGCTTTCTTCAATGGAGCCAGGTATTAATGATTCTGACCTTGAGGGAATCAATAAATCTGTTTGGGCTATTATTTGATGAGCGGATTTTACATCACTTTCTGCGGGGAAAACGGCTATGTCTTCTCTCATCGAGTGCAGCTCATTAGTCTTGAAGTCGAGGTTGAAGTCATACTTCTTTAAAAAGTTCAATCCGAGAATGAAGGGGTCCGTGATAGCAGCAACGAATGCCGTATGATGGTAAGTGGCATTTCCAAACACAATTTCTAAGTTTACTTTACCTTCAATCTCGATCTTGTCACCTGTCACAGTTTGGAGGGTAACACAGGGCGGCGTCCATAGAATGTTGAGTCCAAATTGACGAGCCACATCTGTTCTAATGATTGTAACATTGGCTCCAGTGTCAATAATCAGTTCGCAGGGAAACCCGTTCACGTATGCGTAAACAAACAGTCCATTACTGCCGCCACTCGTCGATGAAATCTGGAAAACTTTAAGATGGGGCTCATTCCAATTTGGCGACCTCCGCCCCGCGAGATTGCCATGGCTTAGTTTTCCTGGACCTGGGAGGGAGAGGTGCTCTTCCCTCTGGTTTCTTGGCGAGCTTCACAGTTTCTTCGTAAGTGACCCTCGCCGCCACATTTCCAGCACTTAAGTGATTGTCCATTTTGGTACTTGGGAGCCGAAGTCCTTTTGAGGAGT
Organism: Uloborus diversus; assembly: GCF_026930045.1. Classification (NCBI taxonomy): domain Eukaryota; kingdom Metazoa; phylum Arthropoda; class Arachnida; order Araneae; family Uloboridae; genus Uloborus; species Uloborus diversus. The sequence goes on from NC_072737.1 coordinate 6,347,207, forward strand.
CCTGCAATTTCTTTTATTTGCTTTTCCAGTTCAGCAAAGCGTGACGAAACCGGATCAGACTCATCAGTTTTCACGCCGCGGACTGAATGGCGATCTTTGCGGGTTGCTTGCTGGGCGGCCTCCAACTTCATCGCATACACAACAGCAGAACTCAGGTCTTTGACATCCGCCATCCGTAGAGCTTTCTGGATTTCCGGATCTCGAACCCCGTCGATGTAGTAGTTGAGTGCCAGGTTGTCCCGAACATCCGCAGGACAGTCGCAAAAAGCAAGATGAGACAGTCTCTCGATGTCCGCCGCGAGCTCTTGCAGGGTTTCCCCGGTTTTCTGGAAACGGGACTTCAACTGGAGTCGGCTGAAATCTTTCTGGCACTTCTCACCGAAGCGAAGCTCCAACGCAGATGTGAGGGCGGCGAAATCCAGGCGCTGGCCGTCCGGAAGGGTCTGAAGAATGTCCGCTGCATCACCTCTCAGGGATGCTGCAAGATGGCAGGCCTTGGTAGCAGAGTCCCATCCGTTCGCTTCCGCCACTATCATGAACTGAGTTTTGTAAACCTGCCACGAAGTTTTCCCATCAAAGGTGGCAAGTTTAATGGACGGTCGAGCAACCGATGTGGGAGCGCCAAACTGTACAGAGCTGCTTTCCGCGGTCGCCAATCTCCTTTCCAGGTCTTTAAAGATGTCTTCTTTAAGTTGATGAAATTTTCTATCTTCTTCTTCCAGTTTATTTTCTACAGCATTGCATCGGCATTCAACGGAACTTAATTTTTCTTCAAATTTCTCTTCGATTTTATTTTCCACTGCGATGAATCGGCCTTCAACTGCCTCAAACTTTCCTTCAATAGCATCAACTCGATGCTCTATCTCATTAAATTTATTTTCCATCACAGTCTTTACCGAAGTAAGATCGTTTTTAATTTCCTCTTGGTTAGAAACTAGGTCATTTTTCAGCACCGTTAAATCACTTTTCAATTGGTTTTGATTAGCCGCCATATCATTCTTTAATTGTTCTTGATTAGCTGTAAAACTTGCAGTCAAGTCACTTTTTAATTGTTCTTGATTAGCTGTAAAACTTGCAGTCAAGTCACTTTTTAATTGTTCTTGATTAGTAGCCATATCACTCTTCACAGAGGTGATTGCGTCAAGAAGTTGTTTTAATTGTTCATCCATTGCGCGAGTAATCACCATAAAAAATAAAGTCCTAATTCAAAAAAGTCTTTATGAAAAAATGTCCAAAGTCACACTTACTCCAAGAAAGTCCAGAAGAAGCCCCACGTTGGGCGCCAAATTGTGACGGATTCGGTGCGACTTCCGCTTTCTTGAAATGAAAACACAGTTCTTGATAAAAACACAGGAAATTTATTTACACTATGTACAGGAAAGATCTTCAACAACTGCGAAATTATTCATCAGCAATTAAGCAATTAGCACACAACACCGTAAACTCAACGTTTACACACGTATTTACTTCCAAATACGAAAACAACACAGCGAAATGCCTCGCTATAAACAGAGCTAATACACACTCAGCGCAAATTCTCAATCGAAACTAACTGTTTATCTATCGCTAACGGCTTAAATACACCGAAAGAAATCTCTCAAATATTCCACACGCTTCCAGAAATGCGTAGACCGTTTTACAACTAAACTTCCATTGATAAAATCAGTGAATGAAATAAGAAAAAAAAGAATAGGGGGTTGTATACTTTAGCCATATGTTAAGGGGTTGTATATTCATTACGGGAAACTATTTACAGGTTACGTTACTACAATAATTACTATTTACAGAATTTGTAACAATATGTATAAGATGTTTAATAAGCATATGAGATATTTTTAAAAAAATGCTAGTAAACAAAGAAATTTAAAACCTGCACAATAAACTTAAATAGAAAGTAATAGATGCATTACTATTACCATTTTAATAACAATGCAAAAACTATTAATACTTTCTTTTTAACATTCAGACTATCTTCAAATTTTAACTATTACAAATTGATAATTTAAAAATACATTTTCAGTTTATCACCAGAAGCGTTTCTATATATACAAGACCTTTCTCACATGCAAAAAGGTACTTATTTTATGAAATGAACACCATTTTCAAATTTATTATTTTTATCAAAAGAGCAAAAAAATATATTTTTCCTTTTTTTGCTAAGTTGCACAAAAACTCAAGGATAATTAACATGTATTAATGGATTTAAAACAATTTTCCACAAAAAAAAAAGCAGATCAACTTTTATTGCCAACAAAGGAAAAATTTTCATGCAAAAACTGCTCTAAAACTTAGTACTGGAATCACTTGCAGTAGGGTTGTTACAAAATGCGCGCCTCATTAAAAGCCGCCAAGTAAGAACTGGAATAGCGCTCTTACATTGTAATTTATATGTTCAGATAAGAAAAACCATCGACACACAAATGGAAATGATCAATCTTGATAAGGGAAACTAATGCGAATAATATGAACTGCAAATATAGACGGATATGTACGTACAATTTTTAAAGAATAACAATGGTGAAACTTTGTTGTTTCACTCCCCGTACTTCTAGGACATTAAATCTCTCGTCCTTTCGAAAAAAGTCAAACACCATGAATGACTTTACTTGAGGAAGGTTATTGGATTGACCTTTCGTGAATCCTAGCCCCATGATGGAAAAAATGCTGGTTAAAGGCTTTAAAAAGGCTGAAAAAGACAGTGCTATTCACCTCCTGGTAGGCGCAACACGGCATGGAAATGGAGCTCTGATCGGAACAGGGAAATGACGTCAGCTGCTGACGTTTTAGGCCACACCTCTTTTTTGCGCATCGCTCTTTAAAAAATTCATAAAAAATCAATCGTTGGTTTTAAAAATCCGGCCATGGTGAATTTTTGTGTTTTGTAAGCCTGTCAACAATGTGCAATAGTTAAAATTGGAATATTTGATAGGTTGATACTTCCCTATTATTAAAAGAAGCAAGAAAGAATGTTAAGATCCCAAAAATAAGTGAATGTGCCGCAGTGTACTGTGCAAATAGTTCACAGAAAGGATTTCGTTTCTTTAAATTTCAAAATTAATAACCCAAGATAAAAAATCAACTTTATTGACGATTTGCTGGAAATCCGAAGCTAAAACTCGGCAGTGCGAAAGCAATAAACATTGTTATGTAAGTTCTCGGTTCTATTTTTATTGCTATGGAGTAATTTAGTTTGAAGAAATATGCTTTTTTTATATAACTGTTACATTTTTAAATCAGTTGATAAATTAATTGCTAAGATCCAAAAATGTAATGCTGCCAAAAATAGGACTAATTCACTTTATTGGAAATTCAAGTATATAGTATTAGTACATAAAAATAAATAGTTACACTAATACTACTAAGAGCATTAATAGTGTCAAGTAATACTAGTTTCCTAATTAATTAGCAAGTTAATTAATCATGCAAATAACCGAACAATAATAATATATGTAATATTTCACCAATTGAAATGTTTTCGATTTCTTGATGTTTTGTTGGTTTGTTTATTTTTTCAAAATGGGACACTAATTGTTCTAATGTCAATTTGGGACAAAAACGAATGCATTACGCTAACATAAAAGGAAGCTGAAAGGAAGCGAAAACACATCTAGTGTGAGATAAATAAATACCTTTATGCTGAACAGTAAAGTAAGACAAAACAACGTTAGAAGAAGCACAAATTTGTAAATTTACAAATTTGTGCTTCTTCTAACGTTGTTTTGTCTTACTTTACATCTAGTGTGTTAATATTTCTCCGACTTTTGATCCAAAATGGCGGACAGTTCGGCCTGGTATATGTAGGGGCTCTAGAGCAACCGTAATATATCCCAGAAACAATAGTGTGAATCAAATCCCAACTAATCCTAGAAACAAGTGTAAGAAATCCTACTTCCCCCCCTCTCTACGCTACTGATGTTCTGAGGCGACGATGTATTAGGTTTTAAAGGAACGTTCATATACGAGGGCTGTTTTTTTTTATCAACTTCCGATGTGGTATAAAAATAAAACTAGTGAGAGTAATTCAGGGTTCATACTCTATTTGGACAAAAAAATTCCATGAATTTTTCATGACTTCATAAAAATTTTCATGACCTTGTTACATGAAAAGAACAGTACAATTTAATATCAAGCCTGCCAATTTTTTTGGAAATGAGCATCAGCAAAACTTTTACCTGAATGCCACCACCTCATTGAAGCACTTACTTGTGACAGAAAAAATATCAGTGTTTACCAGAAAAAACTAAGCTATTCTTATTTGTCTTCGTCACATAAATTTAAGTAAAAATACAGTGAATGGAATATAATGATGTTTAATGTCTTTCTTTTTTTTTGTAAACAGATGGAATGATAATGAATGGGACAAAGGTTGAATGACTCATTAATAAGTTTCAATAAATTTGCTTCAAAAGTTGTCTTTTAGTATCAACAATGCATTTAATCATCCACATAACTTAACAGTATTTTGTTTCTTTAAAGTAAAGCCACATTCTGTAGTAAATTAATGTTACCAAGCCAGATATTTATTTTTTTTAAAAATCGGTAGTGAATAAATCTTCTGATTTAAATGTACTTTTATTTGCACATATTCAAATGCATACTAATCAATAGGTTTAAAAATTCTAGAACTTAGTGTTTGATTCCTGACATTGAATTTGGCGGGCCATATGTTGGGCACTATTGTTTTAGAGTGTTAGAATTCCCCTATTTCTGTATGCTATCGTCTGACTAAAGATCTTTATTTTCTAAAACCTTCAACAAATTAAGATAAACTCTGATAAATTTAATAAAAAAGTTTTTACGAGTGATGGAAACGAACTCGGATGCAATCGAATTGCATTTTTGGTGGACATTGGCAAAATCAAGAATGTGCAAGTTCGCTACTATATACAGAATAAAATTTGTACGAAGTGTTGAAAATAATGGTAAATTCAAAATGAGCGATGTGTAAGCAAGAAAATCACACTGCAAAAAAAGTCGAGCGGCTGCAACAGAAGTGGATGCAATGAGATTTTAAAATTCAGATTTGTTTTTGGGATTGTTCAATTCTCCACTTTTAATAGCTTTTATGTGCGATACTGTTAAATCACTCAAGATTTTTAATGCTCTTTTAGACAGTTACTTTTGCTTTGCCAAGGACATTTTTCCATGACCGTAAATAAATTTCCATGACTTTGAATGAAAATTGAAATTTTCCATGACTTTTCCAGGTCTGAAATTCGCTTATTTTTTTTCCATGACTTTCCAGGATTTCCATAACCTGTACGAACCCTGGTAATTAAATAAATTTATTATCAAAAATTAGGTACATTATTCGTTACTTTTCAACATAATCGCCATTTAAATTGAGGCATTTTTCATACCTGGGTACAAGCTTCTTAATACCTTCTTCATAGAAGTTTGCCGCCAGTGATTTGAGATGGGTTTTCACGGCGTTTTTTTTGTAGCCTAACTTGTCAGTTGCGATAGTGTATAGGGCTGACCTTGAAATCTCAGGAAACTGATCGGATAGGTCCGCAATCGTAAACCTCTGATTGCTTCTTACAGTTTGGTCTCGATCAACGAGGTCTTCGTTTGCGACCGACTTTTGTCCTTGGCCCCCTTCATCATGAATGTCACCTCGTCCATCTTTAAATTTCCTACACCAATCACGCACTGCACTGTCACTCATAAAGCTTTCACCGTATACTCGTTTCATTCTATGGTGAATTTCTGCTGTGGGTAACCCTCCAGCTTGCAAGAAGCGAATGGATTCTGTCATGGTTAGCCATGTTTATGTGTCGCTAGATAAACTGGTAATGGCGTCGGACGCCCGAAAACCGAAAACGAGTGAGGTTGTAGTGGGAGAGGTGCGCAGTCGACTGCTGCGCATTGCTGCCCGATGCCGCTCGCCCTGCCGTCTAGCGGTACGATCTGAAGTTGAAGAAAAAACAACCCTCGTACAAGTATACGAAGTACAGTGGCCGTCGCTTATATGAATCACATTTGTTCTAAACAGTTTCGATTTCATAAAGCGGCTAATTCAATATAGCTGAATCTGTTTTTGACGATTTGATTCATAAAAGCAGTTGATTCAATTTGCCCGGTGATTCAATTAATTGACGCCCACTGTACTAAGACAGGTCACTATTTAGGTTTTTACAATTTTCGTATATTTCACTCTTAAAAAAAGATAATGTCGAGGAATATTTTCAATAAATGTCACGTTCACAAATCCTAAGCAAAACCACTGGCCGCCATCAAAAGCAAGATTAATCTCGAATTGCGAAAATAAACCTGCAAAAGTTGGTTGCGTCACATAAAAGAAAGATAATCTTGCGCTCTTTGATTGAAATTTGCGGTTGTTCGTTTTGAAAATTTCACGTTTAGCATTTTGTAATCTGAATTTCATTCAGGGTTTTCTTTTTTTTAAATAGTTTTTTTCAGATGCCTACCCACTTACCGGGTGACCTAGTTTGCCCATGGAACCGATTTCTCGCTATGCATCTAGTTATTACAGTGAAATTCTATTACAACGAACTTTGAGGAATAGTAAAATTTGTTCGTTATAACGAGAATTTCGTCGTAATGGAATTCAAGCAGTGTAATAAAAACTAAATTGGGACTAAAAATTTATAGTTGAAGCAGATATTTCGTAATGTTGGTATTCGTTGTAGCGGAATTTCACTGTATTACATCCATAGTATTTTCACGCCTTGAAAACTCTAGAAGTATGTATGTTGGTAAGTTGTGTAAATATTTTCGTGCAGCACCCGTCTTTGTAGGTCTTACACTTCCCAATGCATCCCCACCAGCGTTTCTCAACCTTTTTGACCCACGCCACGGGCCGGTGAAAACAAATTCACTGACTGGTGACTGTTTTTTCAATACAAAGGGGACAAAAGAAACGTGGTCTTAAAAAATCTATTTGTTTATAATAATATTTAAATGTAAAGATAAGTATTTAAAATAAAAAAAAAACGTATAAGTATAACTGTTGAGGGAAAATTACAGAAAATGGTTAAGAGTAATCGCAACTTTAACGTAAAAAATGTCCCATGAATAATTATTATTTGAATTACGAAATTTTTTAACGCAGGCAGGTCAAATTTTTCTCAGAGAGGCGGTTGAGCATATTCCTGATGTAAGCTAACTCTGTGGTTCGTGCTGTATCTGAATGTACTTTGAAATTAAGCTTTGCAAGTAAACTGAAAAACTGTGGTACTACTAGGCAATTTAGATGATACAGCCAGGGCCGCAGAGAGCCAAGGCGGGCCCCTCGTCAGTTATATCATCGGGCCCCTCCCCCCCCCCCAAAGAGAAAAAAAAAAGAAAAAAAGGTGAAAAGAAGGAAAAAAGGGGAAACAAGAAAAGTGGGAAACAAAGAAAAAGGGGGAAAATAAAAGAAAATGGAAAAAGGGGGGGGGGGAGGGAGAAAAAAAAATCAAAACTGCTTACTAGATAACGATTAACTCTAGCCCCCCCCCTTTTCCTTTCTTTTTTTCTTTCTGCCCTTCTTTTCTTTCTTCCCTTTTTTTCTTTTCTATTCTTTTTTTTCTTTTTTGAGTCAGTGTCGTCGGGCCCCTAGTTTCCGACTAGGCTGACATGGCCTCTCGTCGGGCCTCTAAATAGCTTCATCTTAAGTAACGTTGACAACCAGGGGTGCTCCAAACTTAAATTTTTGGGTGGGCGAAATTATCAATCTGCCGAATGGAACTCCAAATTCTATCGAATGAATCTTCAGATTTCACCGAATATTGATAATTTTTCCAAATGGAACTCCAACTTTTGCCAAATGATAATTTTGCAGAATCGTCAGTCAGGTCTGCCGAATTAAGAAATTTTTGAAAGGTCACAATCACCTCCCATTGGGGGCACCACTGTTGACAACTTTACTGAAAGAAGCTGTTTTGCTTTTAGAAACGTTCGTGAAGATCCTTCACTGCTTGTACCTTCTTCTGTATTTGCCTAAAAGAGAAACCCTCCCTCCTCGACTAAAAAATTTTAATTATACGCCCCTGCTTCGAGTTGCCAGGCAATCTGCGATATTTATAAAATCAAACAAGCAAGATAAGTCAAAAGTATAATATTTATTTCGAAAGTTCATTTTTAAACACATTCTATGTACACTAATAATACGTTCTTAATAATATCAGTACTTGATTAAATACTTTATCGAACGTTTTGTTTTTAGGTAGGAAATTTACATGCATTTATGTAAATTTTAACAGTATGTTGATAGTGAATACAAATGTTTTATAAATGAAAATAACGATGAAATGAGTCATGTTTTTTACTCACTCCGCAAGAAGAGGGAGGGGAGCTGGCTATATGTTTAACGAGTAGATATATATCTGTGTGCTCTTGGTTGCTACAAAATGGAAGAATGAATTAAATTTTTTTTTCTGTTTATTTGAAAGCTGATTTCATCGAGAGTGTTCTTTGTCAGTTTTTTCCTACATACGGCCCTCGGTCCGTATGGTGTCAACTGAGCTGATCCATGTGACATGTTTTTATTATTTAAAAGAGGTGACCTGATCGAGAGCGTTCTTTTCCTATAATTCATTTAAATCACTTTTTAAAATTTAATATTAGTTCTTGTTATGGTTCAAATTTCAATAATTCTCTGTTTACCAAATTCAAATTGTTATTTACCTAATTTTGAAATAAAAGCAACTTGCAATTTTATAGTTAAAAATGCTGTAATTTCAAGTTTTTGACTGTTAAATTCGTCAACTGCACTATATACTGCAATAGTAGTTTAATATAAATTAAAAAAAACTTTTCATACTGTTTACCCTGTATGGTTACAACTTTTAACAGTTAAAAAGAAGAAATTTCTTGAAATAATTATTTTATTTTTGATGCAATAGTGTTGCAACTTCGCATGAAACCTGTTTTTTAACAACACGCATCATCGCAACATGTGTAAAAAGAAAAAAAAAAAATGTCCTGAAGACTGCTTTGTAATCGATCACCATGTTTAAATGTCGATGCGTATACACAGAGTGTAAGAAGTACCATACAAAGTGCAATTCTTCACACGTCTGTTCAAATTTTGACACTTTTCAGATGCGATACATAAAAGATATCACCGCGGACATCACAAATACAACACGATACATATCGTACATTTATAAATATTGTTTAAACAAAAGTCATGTGCCACCCGTGCCATGTAATGAATCGGAACCATTGGGTGCTGAAGTGGAGAAGATCAGATCTTCAAATCCTGAATAGCTTTAGAGGCGTGGTGCGCGGCATTGACGTAGTTCCTGCCCATTTCTCCTGGAGGCTCCAAGGTGATTTTAAAGGCGATGTCTTTTGATGTCATCCAGCTGTAGGTGTTGTCAAAGTGTAAGATCACTGGAACCAAATAAGTTAAGAGTTATAGAAGATACATTTTAACTAACTACCAAACGGCACGAACTTGAGGGTCACAGATCTGGATGAAATTCTGGATTTAGGTTAATTCCCACCAGATATGAACCCAGGTGAAGCGGTTTGACTGCATAGGCCCTAGTTCGGTCGTAATGGGGGGTCCAAAGTTTCCAGTTTGGCTCCAGAAAAGCAATGGTTTTCCTTTGAAATAAATATTTTTTCACTCTTTTCTTCATATTGCATTGCAGTATCGCATAAGTGAATGCATTCACAGAATGGAGTAAATTTCACTGCCCCTACGTTGTACTAACAAGAGACGCGACTAATGTTAGGAGAGCAAATATTGTGCCCAAGTTTAAAATTCCAAAGAAAACGCTATCGCAGTTTCGAAGCCAAACAAGCAAAATTTAGACCCACCTTGGTGCCGAACTAAAGCCTATACACTCAAACTATTTTACCTGGGCTCATATCTAGTACGAATTGACCTAAATCCAAAAGTTTATTCAGATTTGTGACTCTCAAGTTTTTGCCACACTAATTGGCAGGACACCAGAGAATTGCAATGGAGTTCTATTGAAATTGGAAACTTTGGGACAATATCTACTCTTCCAAGATATTCGGCGTCTGTTTTCAGTACAGCAAAGAAGGGGGAGGAGAGATTTATTCTGTGTTGTGAATGCATTTAATTGGCTCATACTGCGATGCAAATGCCAGAAAAGAGCTTAAAAAATGTTTAATTTCAAAGGAAAAACCATTGCTTTTCTGGACTCAAATAACAATTTTGGACCCCCGTTGCAGCCGGACTAGGGCCTATGCAGTCAAACCGCTTCTCCTGGGTTCATATCTAGTGGGAATTAACCTAAATCCAGAATTTCGTCCAGATCTATGACCCTCAAGTTCGTGCCGTTTGGTAGAAAGATTGCCAATACAATAAAAGGTTTTTTTAATGAATAAAAATCTATTGAGGTAGGTTATTGTTTGTCGATTACACAGAGAACAGTTTTGGGAAAAAAGCAACTGGTGAGTTAGATGTTTGAAAAGATACATTTTAATTAAGATTACAAATAAAAGGTTTTTTATGAATAAAAATTTCTTGAGGTTGGTTATTGTGTATCGATTACACTGGGAACAGTTTTGGGAAAAAAACTACTGGTGAGTTAGATGTTTGAAAAGATACATTTTAATTAAGATTACAAATAAAAGGTTTTTAATAAATAAAAATTTCTTGAGGTTGGTTATTGTGTATCGATTACACAGGGAACAGTTTTGGGAAAAAAGCAACTAGTGAGTTAGAGTTTTGAGCTGTTTTAGAGTATAATAGGCACTTATTTCAGAACTGTAGTTAGTTTTCGTCATCCACGTCAGTTTTTAATTGGACTAGAAAGTCGACCGTCAAGGTATGACGGATGAAAATTGCTTCTGCTCTTCTACATTTAAACGAAGCAATTGCCTGTTGGATGATATTTTGATGCTTGAAATTTTAACCCTAACTCCTGTTGATTAACCCTAAACTCTAGTGGACAGCGTTACTTTTCAACCACTTTTTTGGTTCTTCATTCCCCTAAAATGACTGTCTTACCAGTAAAACAGTTAAGTGACCGGATCGAGCTCAGCCTTGTCACGATGAAGCCTTTCCCTACATGTTAAACATTTCCAAAACATATTATCAAATGATCATGCCGTGGCGCGAGTTTCATTGTTAAAGCACGCGGGTTACTCGATCATCGACTATTATTTACATGAGGATGTAAAAATAACTAGATACATAACGCGTATCTGGTTTTATTGGCATCTAGTAAAGCGAGAGCGTGACATGTGGTTCAACATGTAATAGCAATTCAAGCTATTGTGCATTTTCAGTAAGTCATACCGTTGAAGTTGTAGTTGATGATGTGCGATTGTGTTAACGACTATTAGTGGACTACATATAAATGAATTACTGTTAAATTCTTCAATGATTTTAGAAAAGATGTACATACGATTTCCGGTTGTCCATAAGATCGTGCTTCCCACTTCCGGGCAAACATGGCACTGGCTGCGAATAACTGGAGTCAGAGACTCAAAGTTGGAGATGTCCTCGTCCTTATCCTTCTTTTTCTTCGCTTGCACCTTCAGCGGCTCTAATTCACCTGTTGTCGGAGATTCGCTCATGAGACCAAATCCTATATCATTGTCCTTCGCCTGTTAACATCAGAAAATATAAAGTTACAAAACTTTCTGTCCGAAAACACTAAACTCATCGCAATAACTTCATTTATAACTGATCTATGTTCCATTACGTGGTTAGAGCTCTTAAAACTATCTGAATACAGTCTGCCATCATATTTACCACGAACGATTCACAATCAGGAACACTGTATTATGGCTACAACTAAAGAATGAACTTAAATATACTTGTGTATACTTAGTAGGGGCTGTGGTAGCTCGATCGGTAGAGTGTCGGATTCGGGGCCGGAGGGTCCTGGGTTCGAACCTCGATGGTCGAAGACCCACCGTCGTCATTAAAGGGGACTGGGCGACGTTAAATATGCTCGTGGTCTCAATGTCCTCCAAGTGAAACGACACCTCTGGGGGTGCTAGTACTAGGTAGCTATTAGCTCCTGGACTAGTTCTAAATTCTCATTAACTGTTCGATCCGGTGATGGTGCTGCCATCTATCGGTATATAAAATAATGGAGGCAAGGCACTTAGTATGCAGTCCTCGACATAAATACAGTTGTAGTCAGTTGTGACTCTGAATAGGAATAGTATACTCAGTAAGATACCAGTTTCTTTGGGACTCTTGGCTTCCTTAAGAGGTTTTCCACCTCCTGCTCAGGAATTTCCTATTCCGGGCTGATGAGTGCTAATAAGCAGGAAACTGCAGTCCTCGGATGGAATGACTGAGCTGGCGGTGTATTTCATGTATGCTTGTATACTATCAACAATCAGTTACTTCATCGATTTTGTGGAGCATTTGCAATTTTTTTCTCGAGTTTTGTCTTTTAATTCCCTTTTTTTTTTCTTGGCGACATTTATAAATCATTCACAACGGTCCTTATTAGCAATGGGCATAATCGAGAACTTTCGATAATCATGATCTCGGAAATCGGGTACTTCTCGCAATCGAATGATTGTTGATCGAAATCTTTCGACATCGAGAACTCGAGCGACTGACAATCGAGATCTTGAGATGTTTGAATCGAGATCTCCAGCAATTGACTACTCGAGATGTTTTGAATTGAGAACTCGAGCGATGGACTTCTCGATTATTTTGAATCGAAATCAGCCTATCACAACTCGAGCGGCCTATTGCTCGAGAAGTGATAATCGAGAACTCTTGATAATCGAGAGATTCGATTATGAGAACTCGATTATGCCTATCACTAGTCCTTATACATGTTGACATTCTGGACTGGCAATGTAAACCAAGGCTTATGGGGGTAAGTTTATAAAAACCCCTCCCCCTGGTTGCTTCTGTTTCAATCATTCATGACGTTTAGACACTTTCTAACTTGGATGTTGTGGCCATCACGAAACTTTCTTCTATATTTTTCTTTTTTTTTTTTCTGATCCCTCCCCATGCTTGACGAGGAAGCAATATTCCCAACATAAACAAATTTACACATGCAAAAACTTGACGACCATCCCAATATCTGAATTATTGCAAAAGCAAAGCAAAGAGCGAAAATTGAAAGTTATTTTAAAAGCCTTGCTTGAATTAATTACAAATATTTTATTTGTTAACAAACATAAGATGGCAACAGTTAAAAACTTTAAATCATTGAGATAATATTTCCGATCATTTCCATACAATTAAAATCACGAGAAATACGCAGACGACAATCTATTACGATTTATCTTTCTTATTGTTGCATTAATAAAGCTATTTTTATTCAAAAAAAAAAAAAAAAATCAACACCTCTTGGTGCGATTGGCGTCAAAATTGAACCAAAGCCTGTTTACATATGGATTCACATATATTCCAAATTTCAACCAGAACGTAGCATTACTTCTTGAGATAGGGCACTCACAATGGAAAAAAAGAACGGGCGATTGCGCTACCCCCTTTCTAGCTGTTGACACCAAAATAAAATCAGCTCTTAAACCCACTAAGGACTACTTGCCGATAAATGTTTCTTTCATTCCGTTCATTATTTCTTGAGATACAGCAGTCACAATTGACGACAAAAAACGTTCTATAGCTCAACCCCCGTTTGAGTTATTGACACCAAAATTGAATCAGCACCTGTTCCTGTTAATGGCAACATATGGACCAAATTTTGTTTGATTCCGTCAGTTACTTCCTGAGGAATAGCAAGCACGCGTAACTCAAAAAACGTCCCATTGCTCCACCCCCCTTGGAGGAATTCGCACCAAAAACCAATGGGCCCAAGTTCACATAGGGGCACATATGTGTACCAAATTTCGTTCGATTTCATGCGGTAGTTTTTGCTTTAGAGCGGCCACAAAAAACTGGTCACACACAGACGTGACACACATACACACAGACAGACAGACATTTTCCAAAAATAGTCGAAATGGACTCAGCACACCTCAAAACGTTCGAATCCGTCGAAATTCGAAAATTTGCACGAATCCAATACTTTCTTCTATATATTAGATATAGAAGAAAGTAAAAAGGATGATTACTCACTTGAATGTGCCACCGAAATATAGTTCCGACTTCGCGAACAGCGAACCGGAAGTTGAGTGTCGATCCAGCACCGACGGTTGCAGTCACTACGTCAGGGTCTTCGAGGTCCAGGAAGTTGTTGGAGTAGAAGTGTTCGGGAATGGTACCACCAAAACTGATCTAGAAAATAGATGAAACGATTTAAAGAAACAGGGAATTGATTAATATAAATTACTAAAACTTTCAGAGCGTGTTATACCTTTTTAAACAAAATTTCTTAAAGGATTTTTATGATTTTTAGCACAATCGACCACTGAATCTTTTCTAATAAATGCATAAGCAAATGTATGCACATACTTGGGGAAGGTATTATTGTGATCATTTAGCAAAAAACACTTTCAAAATGAGCGCAAAAACAAAAAGGCTTTAGGGACTTTAAAAATTGAAAATTAAAATTATTTTTTTGGATTTAAAAGAACAAAGTTTGTAATATTGTTAAATTATTGATTGTTAAGTAAGTACCCATTCAAAGGTTTCAAAGAAAAAATCATGTTACTTAGATTTAAAAAAAAAAATGTTTTAAAGCTGATGTGACCCCTGGAGTTGATTTAGTGATTTTCTAATTAAAAATAGCTTTCCAAAATTACTTTTTTTTTTTGTAATTTTTAGAGATAAATTAACACCGAATAAGGGCCATTTGACTACTGTTGAGTCCCTTCGAAAGCAATTCTAATCTGATTGGATATTTTGGCTACGAAATAGAGCAAGCATTAATAAAATCAAAAGTAAGAGAAATAGGGACATTCCACCGTCACGTGCGGGACAAAAGACTTAATTAACTTTTGTCATATCTCTTAATAGTTTGATTAAACAGGGGTAAACAAATTTTTTAATCGAAAACATATGATACAAAAGATACTCTACACAGTTATATTTTTGTTAAACAATTTTGTTATTTGAAAATTTAATTTAATTGCTTGCGTCACGTGTGGAACATCCAAAGTCAACCTCTTGTAACTTGCTATTAGTTAATATTTTTGCTCTATTAATATATCAATGTTAAAATTAATTGTAGACTTTGAGAGCAAAGGTTCCAATGTAAAGGAAACATATCTCATTTGTCGAGAAACAATAGTTTAAACCATTAAAAAAAAATATGTATCGGGCCATTCCACGAAAAAGTAGTCACTTAGTCCCTCACGTAACGGTTCATATAGTTCATTCTAAAGTAATTACTTAAAAAAGTAATGACGAAAGCTTTTACTTAAGTAATCACACATTCCTTTGTAATTTGTTAAGTAATAAAATTTTTACCATTACCCGTTTAAATTATTATTTATAAAAAAAATATATGAGGCGTCACGCGCGGGACACTTTTCGTGAAACGTCCCAATACCTCATTGGGTACCGAGGATCTCAAGAGGTACGTATCCTTCGGAATCAAAGATATACCCCCCCCCCCTCGGAAAGGATATTACCGTAAAAACCAGTACTACTTACTATGTCGGAGCAGTTAGGATCGTCGTCTTTACCCACACGACTTCCACCGAGGTAAACGGGAAGAATTTCGGGGTCTATGGTCTTCAACAACTCTTCTTTCCATCCATCTAAAAACACAAGAAGAAAATTTATTTTTACAACCTGGATGACGATGCCATTTTGTTGTGATAGTTGTCTCGCATTGTGAAATTACTTCTCAGCATTTTAAGATGAGTGAAATTTATTATAGCGGAAGAGAAGGGGCGAACCCCCCGAGGAACTCAGCCGATGGCGGTGTGCACCTTAAATCAAGAATAAATGGAGGGAGCAAGTCCAATTATTGGCTTAGCAAAAGCTGAACCAAAGACCCCCAAGTCATGTGACTCATCAACGACGAGTGGTTGGCACGTTCTGCGTAAAACGAGCGAAAGACACCTGATTTCTTCCAATGCTTTGCTTTAAAATCTGTCACATGACTTGGGGTCTGGGCTTCACGAATAAAAATCTTTATTCCCTCCTTTATATCTCTTCTTAATGGTGTACACCAACTAGCCGTAGGTGTCGAGATCGAAGTGGTCGTCGACGGTGTTGGCATAAATTTTCATGCAAACGATTTTGTGCTAGTACTAACAATATGAGGGACGATAAAAACTTCATATACAGTAAAACCCTTCCTAATGGAAACCCCTCAAATGCGGACGATTTTCAATTCCCCGATTCCAAGGCAAATAGCATTATTAAACCCCTGTCCTGCGGACACCTCTTTATTGTGGACAAAAGAATTTATCCTCTTAGTGTCCGCATTGGAGGGGTTTTACTGTATAAAGGATTATATAAATTACTATAAGTCCTGTAAATAGTTTTCATTATTATTAAAAAAAAAAGCTCGTTGATTTACTATGAGTTCTTACCACTGCAGAAGTAAATTTCAAAAATATGTTGCTTAAAAATTTAACATTTATCAAAAACTATTTGCATTTAAATAGGTAATTAGTGACATTACCGTATCCGTATATCTTCATTCTTTTGTTGAGGGAATCTTGAATCACTGGTTTTATAAGTTTGTAGACAGAAGAGAAGAAAGGAGGAGCTACAAGAAAAAAAATGATAATTTAAATGTACAATTCTCTGAACTCAAACCAGGCAGCAGTTTTCACCATGAATACGAGCTTTAAATTAGAAATATTGAATGAAAATTAAACACAGCAATAACAGCACCATTATAATGTTAAACAACTCGCAAAATAAACGTATATCAAGTCATTAAAAAAGTTTAAAGTTACATTAAAATGTAAAATCCAAGTATGAGGATTATACGCGACGCCTCCGTAAACAATGTTTCTTTGTCTGTCAAGGAAACAAGTAAACAAGTCTTCAAAGTACAGTAGCAGGTCAAAAATCCGAATGAATTGGGATTTTGGGTGGCTGGACCTTAAGTAGTTCGGATTTTCAGATTTTTCGGATTTTCAAAAAATGACCTGTAAAATACCGTTTTTCGGGAAATGATATGCCATTTCTTCAAATAAAGTGGTTATGCAGTTGTACATAACATGCAATACAGTACATAACATGCAATACAGCACATAACGCTTTAACATGTAGTGACATTTTTAACAAAGTTTAACGAAAATTCACCCTCATTGTTTACTGAATATAAAGAAAAATTCATTAAACATTCATGAAAGTGCGTTCGGATATTTGACGTTTCGGATTTTTGAAGTTCGGACTTTTGATGTTCTACTGTCTCTCCTTTCAGTGCCGCGGTGGCCTGATCGGTAAGGCATTGTGACCGAAAGGTCCCAGGTTCGATCCTAGCCGGTCAAAGGTCCACCATTTTCATTAATGGTGACTGGAGAACGTTAAACATACTCGTCGTCACAAAGTCCTTCAAGTGAAACGATACGTCTGGGGGCGCTATACCGGGGATTGCTCTGTTTCTGGACTGAATCAAAAAATCAGAGCCGTCTTCAGGGTCCCATCCAACTGGTTAAACCATAAATTGTGGTATTTACAGGGGATCCTGGGCGTGAAAAGCATTTCCTTTCTACACTGTTAATGACAAGCGGTCCTCAAAGCCAAATCACACTGCAACTGTGCTTATGTGAAAAGTGAACAAATAAAACTCCCTTTGATCCAACTCAGTTACTACATTTGAATCAATCTTTCAAGTGGTGATTTTATGTTTACACCCAGGCCCGCGCCGAGCCTGATCAGCGCCATCGTGCAAAAGTCTTTTGAGCGCCCTTATGCACTAACGTTCGAGCAAAATATAGTTAACACCTGAGGAGAGGTTTTGTAGACAAATGTGATTTGGAATAAAATAAGTTCGGCATTTAATTTATCAAAAGCAAAACAATCTTTTTTTTTTTTTTTAATTTTAGAACACAGTGTACGTTTTTGATTCTTATATCGAAGTTATTTCGAGTAAAGGCGGATTTTAAGAGAGGGGCGATCGAAATTAACTTTTGGAATCTGACTTTTTCTCTTGGAAACCTTGCATTGAGCTTCTGTTAAAAAAGAGATGCCCAATTTCAGCTAATCAAAGCATTTTACCTCCACAACTGGAAAAAAAATTAAAAAATCTTGGAATTTGATCGAAATAATTATTGCTTATTTTAGTCTAACAAGTGTACTTCAACAAAAGAAAGGGGGGAGGGGCGTGGAAAACGGCAATTATGCAGTTTGAATTTTTAATATTTTATATAGGGTTCAGAAAGCTAGATGTCTATTTCTGGACTTCGTATTGATCAATAATTAGTTTGTTTCTGAAGTAAATGTTTCAAAATGTTGAAAATTGTGAAAAACCCACTTTGAGATAGTAGGTTTTTTCAAGTATGCCAGTCCGAAAAAAAATCAGGGGGGGAGGCGTTTCATTTCGGGCAGGCAAATCCTGCCCTTAATATACTAATGCGTTTTGGAAAAAGAAAATATTTTAAATATCAAAGTTGACACCGCTCTAAATGTCTGTCTAGTCTCTTATTGATAAATAAAATTATTCAAAGTTTTATGCTTGTTAAAACATGACAACAGAGTACTGAATAGATTTCAAAATTGAAGTAGAGGATATTCCCCTTTAAAATCTGAAACTGAAATCATTTCCGGTAAAATCAAAAATTCTAAAATACGGAAGCGTTTCAAAATGCATTGAATTTAAGATCCAAAACAAAAGTCTCTCCAAGGGTTTTTTTTTGTTTTGAATTTAATACGCGAATAGTTAAAGAAATAAAATAGAGGGGGAAGGGAGGAGAATCGAGTAATTATGGTCACCTTGCTACTTTTCGGAACTAAAAAGTTAACCTTAATTATTGTCTACAATATATGAATATTATGCACATCTAAGTAATATGCAAATGCGCTTACTTTTTTTTTTTAATGCATGATAACACGAAGCAGTGAAATTACAACGAATTAAAAATCGCAAGACTATGATTGCACAAATTATAATACAAGATGTCCACCGCAAGAACCAAAATGGGGATTAACAAATTTCTTGCCCTTCGTATGCTTAGCCCTACAAGCGCTTGTTTTCAGTGTAAAACCAGCTGATGTGTGCATCACATGACTTCCTTTTACTCCAATTTAATGTCATTTCCCCATTACTGGCAATTTTAATGTGATTCAATATTTATTCTCTAAATATCACCAACAATGGCCAAATTGAAACCAAAAAAAAAAACTCCGCCAAATTTGTCGCCAAGTTGGCGACAAAACTTGGCGACCAAAAGACTGGCGATATATCGCCAAGTGTCCGACAAATTATAACGCCACTTGAGTTTACATCGAAATTAACAATGATTTCCCCCCAAAAAGGTGCAAAAGACCCCCTTAGGAACATCCGAAAGCAACCAAAAGGGGAGGTGCACAACTAGACCCCACTACGAGTCTATGTACCAAATTTCAACTTTCTAGGACATACCATTTTTGAGTTATGCGAGATACATACGCACATACGCACATACACACATACGCACATACATACAGACGTCACGAGAAAAGTCGTTGTAATTACCTCGGTGATGGTCAAAATGGATATTTCGCGTGTCTATACATTCTTAGGCACTTTTCCGCATGTGGTCGAATCGAAAAAAAAACTCAACATTCATTTGGGGGTGAGCAAAATGGAAATTAAGGGCGATTTTTGAGTGAAAATTTTTTCGCGAATACAATACTTCCTTTTTTGTAAAAGGAAGTAAAAATAGGGCTTTTGAGTAGCAACTCAATAATTTTTCCGTTTAGCTTCTCAGCGAGACGCATTAATTGTTTCCATAAGCAGTATAATTTCACCGCCGGCATTAGATATAATGAAAAATTCCATTTTCTTTTTTGGTTAGAGTTTTTTTCTTCTCTTCATTTGGAACATTTTTGACCGGAAGAGTTTGGTGCCTTTTTTGCTCTAGCGCCGTCGTGCTTCGCACGACCTTGCACATAGGGACGGCGCGGCCCTGTAACACCTTACTTACAAGTTTAAAGGATTCGATTCTGAAATCATGGAAGGGCCGTGGTAGCCCGATCGGTAGAGTGTCGGATTCGGGGTCGGAGGGTCCTGAATTCGAACCTCGATGGTCGAAGACCCACCGTCGTCATTAAAGGGGACTGGGCGACGTTAAATATATCCTCGTGGTCTCAATGTCCTCCAAGTGAAACGATACCTCTGGGGGTGCTAGCACCAGGTAGCTATTAGCTCCTGGTCTAGTTCTAAATTCTCATTAACTGTTCGATCCGGTGATGGTGCTGCCATCTATCGGTATAAAAAAAATAATGGAGGCAAGGCACTCTGTATGCAGTCCTCGACATAAATACAGTTGTAGTCAGTTGTAACTCGGAATCGGAAATCATGGATACTTACTGTTGATGACGTAAATAGCTTTAGCGATATCATGATAATGATCTTGTAGTAACTTCAGTGCTATGATGCCGGTATCAAGGGCTGAAAAAATGGAACACGAATAAATTTAAAACTCTTGTAATATACAGAAAAAGGCAATAATTCCCCCCTGGCTCTTTTAAATAAAACTAGCTATATTTAAGGAGTCGGTCTTATAAGGACCCGTTCGTTTGTGAACGACAATTCCCTATTAATAGGTAAAATCATTGTTAGACATGTTCTCTAATTTCTTTGCGTGGCAGGAGGGGCGGTGTCTACTACTTTAATAGTGTTATTTACAACTATTGGCATGAAACTGAAGAAAAAACTCTCAAGCAGAGGTTCTCTTTGAACATTGATGTAAGGTCTAATAGAGCTCCCGGTTAATGAAAGCTAATGAATACATCCTATGGGACACTCATCTAGGCCCAACGTGTCGTTCATGAACGATCGATTCTAAATGAACGACTCCTTAAAATGAACGGTGCAATACGATCTCCTAAAAATGAAACGACCGTTCTTCTGTACGATAATATTTATTTCACAGTATTCTCTTTCTTATTTTATTTTTGTAACTAATTTATTTTATAATTTTTCATCTTTTAATATTTTATTTTCCTTTTTTACACATTGAAAATTATTTTTTGTTTCATTATCTCCTGTGTCCACACTACACTTTAAGATACGAATTTTCGATTTAGAATTAATGCGCTATTTCATGAAGGTTCATGTTTTGGTCTTTATTTGTACATATTACTATTTTTGCAATTGAAACTGTTTTGGAGGACAGTATTAAGTAATTTTTTTAGAGATCAATTTGGCTAATTTTCTGACTTCACATCAATTTTATTTATTTACTAGTGATACCCGCACGGCTTTGCCCGTAATAGAAAAATCAAAAGGTCTTTTGGTTCGCCTGAAATAATGTATGGTAAATTTTCTCCCCAGTTGGCTTGTACCCATCTTACGATTCCACGTTATGATGATTTCGTATCTCGCCAATTGGCTTCTGCCCATGTTACGGTTCCACGTTTTGATAATTTCGTAATTTACTCGTCTATCTTATGATATTTTTTTTCTTAAAATTGGAATAGAAAAAGAACCACATCGAATTTTCGAAAAATCGCTTCGAGGTGCACACCCCCATGCTACAAACTAACTTTGTGCCACATTTCATGAAAATCGGCCGAACGGTCTAGGCGCTATGCGCGTCACAGACATCCTACAGATATCCTACAGACATCCAGACATCCTCCGGACAGAGAGACTTTCAGCTTTATTATTAGTAAAGATTTTTCTTTTTTAAAGTAAAATTTAGCTATTTGAATGAGTACCTAACTGGTCTCAAACTGCGACTTCTGGTCTGGGACATATACTGTCAGGCCACCGATTATATGGAAAGGCTAATTTGCAGTTTACAGGCGGAAATGGACGAGTCTATTACCTTTCAGGGATGGGTTTTTCTGATACAGATGTGGTGCCGTTTGCTTCTCAATTATTTCGAGTCATTTTTTTTTTTTTTAAAAATGACAATTTATTCACTGCAATAATTTTTAAATCAAAAATAAATTCGATCTGTTTTCTCATTCAAAAATTGATTTGTTTTGTTTACAACATAACTTTTAGCTTACCATTTTGGTTTTAAATTTCCAAACGAAATGAAAATTTTCTTTCTGTTGTTTCCATAGAAACTCATTTCGTGTCCAGTCATTTTTGCTTCAATGAAGACAATAAATAAGTACGGCCTGGTGAAATTATGAAACTCGTGCATCAAAATCCCATCGCTATTTTGCTTTTTCCTCTGCTAAATTCATTCAGATGGAATCGTCTTAACTTGGCCAATTGCCAAATTACATACAATCCGTGGTCAAACGGTATCTTACCACTCGGTTACCGAGAAATGTCTTACAAAATGAATTATTGTTCATTTTGTGAGGCATCTAAACCAAACCAAAATTTTTGTTTTGATTACATTTTTATCTGCATATTTTCTTGCTGTTAGCTAATTTTAAATAACTTTCCTTTAAATAATGTTAATGCTAGAATGAAAAATTTTCAGTGCACTTGAGTTATAACTCTAGCAGAGAGATCACCGGCAACTTTTTTAACCGACTTCAAAAAGGAGGCTGTTATCAGTTCATACCGTATGTATGTTTTTTTTTTTGTTTGTCCACTCATAGCGTCTCACCTAGTGAACCGATTTTGATGATTCTTTTTTTAATGGATAGGGGATGGCTCAACTTAGGTCCCATTACTTTGTTTGACCATATTTGTTCTGTAGAAAAAAAGTTATGGGCAAAAAACAGTACATTTCATGCAATTTCCCCATTAAATGATTAAAATGATATTGTAGCGAAGTTCGCACTTTCCATCCGTGGATAACGGTGGCTCAGTGGTAGAATTCTCGCCTCCCACACGAGCGACCCGGGTTCAAATCCCGACTAGGACAATGTGAATTTTACTAAAATTTCGTTTCTACTGCGTCCCGTATTTTCTCGAATGTTCTATTAATTTCTGTATCTTTCCAAGTCTGGAAAGTGCCAGCACTTTCTCAAGTTGTATATAAGGAGATGTAACGTTCATTCGTGGTTCTGAATAAAGATCTCGAGTTGAGACTAACGAGTATTCGCTTCATTTTGCTTTCACATTGTCTTCGCTATCTTCATCTACGCGACAATATGAAACTCATTGTTATAAAAGTTTGGTGCCATATAACATTAATAGTAATTGTAATGATAATTTTGAATAAAGGCTTTTCTAAAGCAATACAGTGATATAGAGCCGAACTTCTTACTAGGTAACTTCTTACTTTCACTGAAATATCTACATTTACACTAAAAAGAATGAAATAAAAAATTTTGAAAAAAAAAAAATAGAACCGACTTCAAAATTGCTCTAAAAAGTGAAAAATAATTTTATTCTTTAAACACCATCGATAATGCTTTTAAACATAATTTTTGAAGTTGGCGCAAAAACGATAGATAAAATCATTCACAGCCATAACTCAACTACAACTATAAATTTAACCAGGCCCAGTTTCTTCACTATCACATAAATTATGCATTGATGACAACATATTTGAATAACGATATCAATGTTTCGTTCGTAACTTTGGATGCTTTTCTGAAAAAAATATGAACGGAGCATGGTTACACTGGATTTTACGTTTTGTTTTTGCGCCAACTTCAAAAATTATGTTTAAAAGCATTATCGATGGTGTTTAAAGAATAAAATTATTTTTCACTTTTTAGAGCAATTTTGAAGTCGGTTCTATTTTTTTTTTCAAAATTTTTTAATTGAACGACATTCTTGAAATGAACGAGTAAAAATAAGAACTATCCTCTGATAAGCGGATCATTAAAAAGAATGACCATTGCCCGTCTCTAGCACTCACCGCCGTAATGAGTGACGTCATCAAATCAACCGACCCGTGCGAGCGACCGGTTGTTCTGTTCGAACATATCCTATGCTGACACAGAAAACAAGACTTAGTGACAAAATTTGTACTAAACGCCTTAAAAATGGCGATAATAATGAAAAGATTTGCTTATGACCTCAAAATTGAGCAAATTACGTTAGTTTCACTTTTTTTATTTTATTTTTCTAAAACATTCACGCCGACCTAGAAGTTCTTTTACGCTCCCGCCCCTTTAGTTGAGAACCACTGTTCCTAAGCATGATGAGTTACCCAAAATTTAGAAATAATACCGATGTAAACAATTAAAAATAAATTATTAACCTGATTCAAAGTGATACTGTCACTCATTGTCAGGGGCGTGCACAGAAATTTTGGGGCTCGTAACAAACCAAAACGTCGTTTTGGGCCCCCTCCATATTGTTTACCCCAACGTCCCTACAGATATTTCATCCCTCATTAAACAAGTTTTAGGCCCTCTTCAGGCTTGGGTCATCAGATGTCCCTTCTCCCCTCCCCCTTGTGCATGCTCCTGCTCATTGTCACTTTTACCCATATCTAAGAGTGGATATAAAATATATTATTTTAATACATAAAAAGGATTTCTAGTCATAATAATCGTAGAAGCGAACCTAATGACTCCTAAGATTTGATGACTTAACTAGGAAAACGAGGAAAGTATTCCTTTAGTCAATTTCTTTGACTTAATTTTTACTTAGTCATTAAGGTTAAACCCTAATAATTTAAAAGTTCTCATTCATTTGGGGTTTTTTTTAATTCCTTTAAAAAAAAAAAGTAACTAGGCCAGTAATAAAGGTTTGGAACTTTGTTTCAAAAATCGCTAGAAAATGGTTCTTATGGAAAAACTATGTACTTACTTGGCTTATAGGTTAACTGACCGATGCTCATGCGTTCAAAATTGAGTATATACACGAATTGACCGCTCTTGCGTCCTGTCTGAAAAAAAAAATGAAATTCTCATATGTAGTATGATAGCAAATTCACTGATCGAGTAACGCACTGTGACGTCACCAACAATGCAACACGCTCAACGGCATGATAATTTGATATAATGATATTTTTTGGAAATGTTTGACATGCTTTACTTTGAGAAGGATGAACTTTTCTCCACAACACCTCACCTCTTAATTTTTAGCCTTAGGTTTCACAAGGCTAAACTGTATCCGGTCACTTAACTGTTTTAATGGTAAGACTCATTTTAGGAGAATGAAGAAACGAAAAAGTGGTCAACAGTGAACGCTATCTACTGGAGTGTAGAGTTCATCCACTGGAGTTGGGGTTAGAATTTCAACTTTCAAAATATCACCTAACAGGTAATTGCTTGATTCAAATGTCGAAGCAATTTTCACCTATCATAATTGGCTTATACTGCAATGCAAATGCCAGAAAAGAGTTTAAAAAAAAAATTAATTTCAAAGGAATAACCATTGCTTTTCTGGACTCAAACTTTGGACCTCCGTTGCAGCCGAACTAGGGCCTATGCAGTCAAACCGCTTCACCTGGGTTCATATCTGGTGGGAATTAACCTAAATCCAGAATTTCGTCCAGATCTGTGACCCTCAAGTTCGTGCCGTTTGGTTGTAAGCTTTTGTAGCTTATAAACTCCGATGCTTTTCACTAACTGCGATCTTCACAGATAAATGGTAAAGAAGAGCAGCGATATTAAGTGAAAGTCTGTTTCATTGGAAAAAAAAAACGAGCTCATCACGTGACTTCCTTTTACGCTAATTTAAGGATAATAGTGCTTTCAAATTGGAGTAAGCAAAGAAACGCTTCAAATATTTTCACGCCAAGTTTGTTGCAAACCGAAGCAAAAAAAAAAAAAAAAAAACCTTTTATACAGATTAATTTTTTCCAATATTGGCAATTTTAATGTGATTCAATGGTTAACTCTCTAAATATCGCCAACAGTAGCCAAATTGAAACCAGATTTAAAAAAAATTACACCACGTTTGTCGCCAAGTTGGTGATAAAACTTGGCGACCAAAAGCTTGGCGATATATTGCCAAGTGTTTGCCAAATTATAACACCACTTGAGTTTGCATTGAAATTAACAATGATTTCCCCCCAAAATGGTGAGAAAGACCCCCTTTGGAGCATCGGACTGCAATCAAAAAGGGAGGTGCACAACTAGACCCCACTAGGAGTGTACATACCAAATTTCAACTTCCTAGGACGTACCGTTCTTGAGTTATACAAGATACATATGCGCATACATACGTACATACAGACGTCACGAGAAAACTCGTCGTCATTAACTCGGGTATCGTCGAAATGGATATTTCGGGTGTCTATACGTTCTTAGGCATATATCCACGTGTGGTCGGGTTGAAAAAAAAACTCAATATTCATTCGGGGGCGAGCAAAATGGAAATTAAGGCCGATTTTTGACTGAAATTTCTTTCGCGAATACAATACTTCCTTTTTAGTAAAAGAAAGTAGAAAGGACAGAAACTTTTAAAATGTTGAGAAAAATTTTGAGGGCGATGTGATAAAAGCGATTTGGACCACATTGAAAATGATTATTAAACTGGAAGGATATCAACACATCAACTGTTGATAATAATTTTGATGAGGTTAGGTCTCTGTTCTGTGCTAATCGCCGATCAGCAGTTGAAAAATTGTCTTTGTTTGGATTCGTATCACGACAATTTGGCCACTCACCATAGCAGACATAGGACCATCGGCGGATTTATGGGGGGGGGGGCAGAGGGGGGCAATGCCCCCCTAGTTTTGGGAGGACTTTATGTAGTAACAGCATATTTTCCACAAATGTTTTAAAAAATCATTTTTTTTGACTAGTTTAGAAGGGCATGGGTGGATTTATAGGAGGGGGGTGCATAAGGTGCAATGCCCCCCAGTTTTGGGAGGACTTTAAATAGTAACAACACATCTTCCAAAATCTTAAAACAAAATGATTATTTTTTTTCTTTTTTGAGTAGTTCAATGAAAATGAAGAGAATAGCAAATGTCTTTTTCTGATGGGAGAAAAGAAAAAAAAAAGAACATTAAATACAAATAGTACAGCTGTCATTGGGGTGCTGAAAATATGCCTAAATTCACTATTTTGGACTGAAAACCATTTGAGCAAGTATAAAAATGAAAATATAGGCTAAACGAGCTATGCATTTAGCTGCAACACTTATAATAATTGACAATTATTTTTAAATCAGAACCTAAAAAAAAAGGGAACCCCCCACCCCCCATTTGAACTAACAGAACGATCTACTTGTTATGATTTGTTTTCTATCTTTTCAGAATGTTTATTTTCAATTTGCGTGATTTCAAAAACTAGATATTTTTTGTTGTTTACAGACGAAAGATTTTGAAGAGCCTTCTGGATTCACACGTTCAGATTGGTAAAATTGTAAAAATCCTTTAACCGTGAAAACTGACGAATTTTCATAAAAATTACAAAAATCTGCAGGTAAAAGTGAATTACATATTGCGCCGGATTTGCCTATAAGATAAACAAGCTATAGCTTCGGGCCACTGCTTTGAAGTGGGTCCGTAACTCGTAAAAAATTGCATGATTTGTTCCTTAAAAAATGGAAAGTGCTTGAAAAAACTAATTTCATTTTCAAGTGCTTGAAAACCTTGAGTATTTGGAAACGTGTGGCTACAAACCTTAAATTTTAAAATTTCTAACAAATCGTAGGGGGAGGAATGCCAAAATATGTCAAATTCAGCTCCTTGCTACATCCTGCATCAACAATGTAAAAATCATGGTTCTTACGTTTGTAACATATTACTTGAAATAACTTATTGTGACTCACATGTTTCATATCTTGCTATTTATTTAATCCCGAATGCAGTATTTTGGAAATTCTTTTGTGTTGATTGTTTTTATCTTGCTTCTACTGCATATTGTTAATTTGTTTAGCCTGGAAAAAAAATAATACACGGCCTCTATTCCTTTTCGTTTTCTGCACTGCTCAAAATTAAAAAAAAAAAGGTTGTTGTAATGAGAGAATTCTATAGTTTATTTTTTCTTTTAAATTTAAAATAACTGTTTTTTTTCTTTTTCTTTTTTTTTTTTTCAAAGTTTGAATAATACTGTGCAACTGTATAATCTAGTACTCAATTTCAGAGACTGGAAAGTGCAAATGAGGTGCCTTAAATTATCAAATGTTCTAAAATCCCCGAAAAGAATTGGCGCAGTATAGCCTGCTAGGGCTCTTGTGCCAAAACACCCAAACTAACCAACCAAACCTTGAAAATAATTAGACAAGTGTTTGAAACTCCTAAGCAAAGTGTGCTTCTATTTTATTTCTTATCAAGTGTATAAATTATGAATTGTTCTAATGAGTAGTATGTTACTCTCATGTTACATATTTTCTAAATCTGTACAGCATTTCTTTTAAAGTATTAACTTACATCACAAAGCACATTTAAATCATAAAACTATTTTTGAAAAAAATATTTGTCTACTTTTTCCCGAGATTTTTGTCTATCCAATTAACCTTTATAAGGCTTCAAAATGCAGAATTTCATATCCAGTTTATAAAATTTCCTTCGGGGGAGAAACCCCGGACCCTCTAAAATGGGAGATATTCTATATCCCACTTAAAAGGGAGCCTTACGTCACTCTCTTGATACCAGTCACCTCTCTTAAGGTCAAAAAAAGGTCTTTCAAAAAGGACAGCATGAAAACACACAGTACTGAAAACGATACACGAAAAAAGTAAAGCATGGCATCCTGCCCCCCCCCCCCCCAGGAACTCCGTCTTAAATCCGCCTATGCATAGGAAAAAAGCGGCGCTTGGCCACAAGATGGCGGACGTGTTTCTACGTTTTCTACCATTCAGGGCTTTAGTCTTAATATGAGGCGTGGGGGGGGGGGCCACTGAGAAGAGATAAAATGGAGGGAGTGAAGACTTTCATTCATGAAACTCAGACCCCAATTCACGTGATACATTTTAAAGCAAAGCAATGGGAGAAATTGGGTTTCCTTCGCTAGTTTTTACGCAAAACGTGGCAACCATTCGCCGTTGTGGAGTCACTTGACTTGGGGTCCTTGGGTCAGCTTTTGCTAAGCCAGTGACTGGACTTGCTCACTCCATTTTAATTCATGCTCGAAGGGCGTGGCCTTCCGGTAAAAAAAGGTTGGGCATCTCTAAAGTAAAATGTTGCTCGGAAACTTACTTTTTTGTTTTCAGCTCTCAAGCGCTCAGCGTCTTTGTGGAAGAACCAGATGAAGAATCGGAATTCGTCTATGGTCGATAGGGAATGAACGAAACCTGTGAACGAGAAACGTATTCATATATTATGATGAGGCCATGACATTGAACTTAAAAAAATAGTGTATTGCGGTTGAAAATTTGCAAATGGTATAACTTACTTGTCGGCACGCTAAGCATGACTTTCGTTTACACTAGTTTGTATGAATACCGTACAATGTAAATTGTTGTTTCTTATCCCGAACGTGATCTGTTTAAAATCGTAAATGTCAAATGAAGTATAAGAAGCATTGGTAAATGAGATAAAACATCAGGTGAATTTCCTTTTATCGAAACTAAAATACTGCAATTAAAAATTAAAAAAGAAAAAGAAAGAGAAGAAAATAAAGAAACGTGCTTTTTGCTGACATTAATGACATTAACTTTAATTTAAAAACGGTAAAGATCAAACACGAACTCGTTTAGTTGGAAAAGTGTAGTAAAGTTAAAATTGTTTCCTTTTCTAGAAAATTTAAAAACTAAATCAAACATAATATAAAACAGTTAAGAATGAAAATGAAGTGTTTGGGCCTTAATGATCCCTAAAATAAAGCTACGAGCGGATATTCCCCAAAAGGATTTTAAACTTTTAGAGCTCTGCGAAATAAAATTTCTACATCTCAGTTGATTCTCCATACTTTTTTAAGATAATTTTTTTTAAAAAAAGTGATGTAGCATGATTTATACTTTTTCGATCTAGGTGTATTTTCTCAGTTAATCATAGGGAACATTTTAACACTGCTGTGCCGATCAAGGGGGGGGGGGGGGAACGGTAATACTCCTATTAAGACTTTGAGTGAATAAGTGTTGATGATGATTTTGCTGATACGTTGAAAAACGTTCCGACCTGAATTAGAAAAAAATGACAGTATGTATTTCTGCTTTAGC
Source organism: Uloborus diversus (assembly GCF_026930045.1). Taxonomy (NCBI): domain Eukaryota; kingdom Metazoa; phylum Arthropoda; class Arachnida; order Araneae; family Uloboridae; genus Uloborus; species Uloborus diversus. Next base: position 6,377,065 of record NC_072737.1, read on the forward strand.
CCTGGCTAATGGGCAGTAATTTACTGAATATAAATTGACAGTATGGTTCAAAATGACAGTATCGAGGAGAGTGGTAGTGATTATTAATTAAAAAATTATTTTGCCAAGAACATTCCCAAACAGAATTCAAATGACGAATGAAACTATGTAAACATTTCTACAAAATGTTCTTGTAGGGTCGATTGGGGTAACGATTAAAATGTTCTAACCAGCATGCACTGCAGAACAGTTTGTGCTATTTGGGTAATTTGTACCGTCAAATATTCAGTGCTAGCAATGCTACACAATTTGACACAATACGTGAACTTGTGAAGTATTTTTATGCAATCCGTTTATTCATGCAACATTTTTTTGATTTTCTATGAGTTTTTTTTTTTCTGAGCAATAACGATTACTTATTGCTTTCATTTGACTGTTTTGATGTCCTATCTTTTCATTTTCCCACCGCCACCCTCCGCACCATCACCGTCGACCGGCTCCTCACGATGCTGCTCCTCTTGCGAAAGCCGTCTCCAGGTTGCATCCATGTCCTACACATACGCGCATACATCCACAACTGCACACACACACGCACACACACACACGCACACACACACGCACACACACACACATACACACACAAGCACATACACACATACACCTACACACACATACACAAACACATACACACACATACACAAACACATACACACACGCATACATACAGACACCTACGCATGCACACTCAAAAACATACACACACATTCATGCTTGCACACAGACACAAACACATATGCCTACACACACATACACATACCCCCCCCCACACACACACATTCATACACACAAATACCCATACACTTATGCCAGCACACAGATACAAACACATGCCTACACACACATACACATACCCCCTACACACAAACACACATACCCCCACACACAGACACACACGCCTACATACACACACTCGTGATTGCGAAAAACATAATTTGAGTTCAAGATGTCAAAATTCAAATTAATTTTAATTTTTTTTTTTTAATGTGTCAAAGACTGAACATCCTGTACATTATAGGAAGACGCAGCAAAAACTTTGTACAGTCGAACTCGCTTATAACGAGCCCTGGTTTAACAAGAACCCAGATTTAGAGAGGAAATCAGAAATATTTGGTTGGTACAATGCTAAGTTTATGGAAGCATTACTCGATTTTGACGAGCAAACCCCGCTTAAAGCGAGCAATATTTTTTGTGGTTCGTAAAATTTCAATTGACTTCCGGCTCAGCTTATCCATTGTCGGTAAATTTTCTTTAACATTCCAACCAAAGTTGGTAATAAATCATAAATCTTGAGAACAAGAGATGACAGAACTTTGTTTTAATTTGCGAAGTAAAGAAACATTTAAAAATTATATCTGAGTATAATATTGGGGTGGTTCAAAAATAAATGTAAAAAAAAGTTTCTCCTAGATACCGGGACACCCCTCAATATTTTTAGACTTGTGGATAGCAATATACTGGAAGAATTTTAGTTTCCTATTTTAACTGAAAGAGGGTGCTCAACCCCCTCCCCCAAACTTCAATAGAATAGGGGAGGGGGGGGGGAGTTTTTTTGAATCACCCTAGTGTATAAGTGTATTCCTTAAAAAGAATGACATAATAAAGAGACATTCAGAGAATTCAAAGCAAAGTAATCAACTTATTTGGGTGTACAGTGATTAAAAAGAAGAAAAAAAAAAGCGACTGGGATGAATTTTTATGATTTTTTTTTTTTCACGAACTCGCTTTTTACGAGCACTCTGTTATAACGAGAAAATATCGCTGTCCCTTTGTTCTCGTTATAAGCGAGTTCGACTGTGCTCCTTTCACGAAAAAGATAGACCGAAAGTAAACGAACAGGTCACTAGGTTTGCCACTATGGCTACATTTAAAAGTTTTCTCTGGACTACAAGAAAAAAAGTAAACCAAGTTTGCTTGAAGTAAGCGGGGTGGCTGGTGTGTAAAAATCAGCATGAATGTTCAAAGAAAAAAAAACCTTCCTACCTTTAAAGTCTGCGTCACCCACATTAACCACTCGAACCAAGGAACCTTCATTATCATAGCCAAGGATGCCAGACATGCTGTACGTCCTGCTCACCTATGAAAAACACAGACAGGAATTTTATTGACATCATGCTGAAAATAATGTAGGGGTTTGAGGGGCAATGTGAAATAATTAAGATGACTACGCTGTTTCAAAATGATCAAATTGGAAATTTGTTTTGAAAATTACAGTATAGAAAGAACTTTTTTTTTTTTTTTTTTTTGAAAATTGCATTGAAATGATATTTTTATTTTGGCAGTAAATTTTTGTTTTAGAAAACAGTGGAAAGTGGTCACTTTTTTTTTTCATAGTGCAAAGTGAATGAAAAATTTTCTATTCGACTGTAAAAAAAATTTTTGATCAAATAATCAGGAAATAAAAGGTTGAATGAATAAATGACAAAAACTAAACTAGTATGTTGTGGCCATCACGAAACTTTCTTCTATATTTTTCCTTTTTCTGATCCCTCCCCATGCTTGACGAGGAAGCAATATTCCTAACAGAAACAAAATTACACATGCAAAAACTTGACGACCATCCCAATGTCTGAATTATTGTAAAAACAAAACAAAGAGCGAAAATTGAAAGTTACTTTAAAAGCCTTACTTCAATTAATTACAAATATTTTATTTATTAACAAACATAAGATGGCAACAGTTAAAAATTTTAAATCATTGAGATAATATTTCCGATCATTTCCATACAATTAAAATCACGAGAAATACGCAGACGACAATCTATTACGATTTATCTTTCTTATTGTTGCATTAATAAAACTATTTTTATTCGCAAAAAAAAAAAAAAAAAATCAACACCTCTTGGAGCGATTGGAGTCAAAATTGAACCAAAGCCTGTTTACGTATGGATTCACATATATTCCAAATTTCAACCAGAACGTAGCATTACTTCTTGAGATAGGGCACTCACAATGGAAAAAAAGAACGGGCGATTGCGCTACCCCCCCCTTTTTAGCTGTTGACACCAAAATAAAATCAGCTCTTATACCCACTAAGGGCTACTTGTCAAAAATTTTTTGTTTGATTCCGTTCGTTATTTCTTGAGATACAGCAGTCACAATTGACGACAAAAAACGTTCTATAGCTCAACCCCCCCTTTGAGTTATTCACACCAAAATTGAATCAGCACCTGCTCCTGTTAATGGCAACATATGGACCAAATTTTGTTTGATTCCGCCAGTTACTTCCTGAGGAATAGCAAGCACGCGTAACTCAAAAAACTTCCCATTGCTCCACCCCGCTTGGAGGAATTCGCGCCAAAAACTAATGGGCACAAGTTCACATAGGGGCACATATGTGTACCAAATTTCGTTCGATTTCATGCGGTAGTTTTTGCTGTAGAGCGGCCACAAAAAACTGGTCACACACAGACGTGACACACATACATACACACACACATACATACATACACACATACATACACACACACACACAGACAGACAGACATTTTCCAAAAATAGTCGAAATGGACTCAGCACACCTCAAAACGTTCGAATCCGTCAAAATTCGAAATTCGAAAATTTGCACGAATCCAATACTTTCTTCTATATATTAGATATAGAAGAAAGTAAAAATAAACGAATAATTAAATAAATAAATTAATTAATGTATGAGGACAAGTAAATGAGTAGAAGAGTGAATGAATAAAAAAATAAGTGAATGTGAATGAATAAATAAGTGAATTACAAAGTTAAGGTATGCTAATAAAGTAATTAATAAAGAATACTAAGGTAAACGCACCAGTAGTGGCCACTGCTTCAGTAGTGGCCACTTTAAGGTTTAAATTCGAAAAATAAGGATTCCAGGTCTCCCAATGGATTCAAACTTGTAGGAGGTAGAGCATCATGGAAAACTGTTATAAATTATTTAGTACGGTCGTCTGGATTGTCCATGTTTTTACTTTCTTCTATATCTAATATATAGAAGAAAGTATTGGATTCGTGCAAATTTTCGAATTTCGAATTTTGACGGATTCGAACGTTTTGAGGTGTGCTGAGTTCATTTCGACAATTTTTGGAAAATGTCTGTCTGTGTGTGTGTGTGTGTGTGTACGTATGTATGTATGTGTGTATGTATGTGTGTCACGTCTGTGTGTGACCAGTTTTTTGTGGCCGCTCTACAGCAAAAACTACCGCAAGAAATCGAACGAAATTTGGTACACATATGTGCCCGTATGTGAACTTGTGCCCATTGGTTTTTGGCGCGAATTCCTCCAAGGGGGGTGGAGCAATGGGACGTTTTTTGAGTTACGCGTGCTTGCTATTCCTCAGGAAGTAACTGGCGGAATCAAACAAAATTTGGTCCATATGTTGCCATTAACAGGAGCAGGTGCTGATTCAATTTTGGTGTCAATAACTCAAAGGGGGGTTGAGCTATAGAACGTTTTTTGTCGTCAATTGTGACTGCTGTATCTCAAGAAATAACGAACGGAATCAAACAAAAATTTTTTGACAAGTAGCCCTTAGTGGGTATAAGAGCTGATTTTATTTTGGTGTCAACAGCTAAAAAGGGGGGTAGCGCAATCGCCCGTTCTTTTTTTCCATTGTGAGTGCCCTATCTCAAGAAGTAATGCTACGTTCTGGTTGAAATTTGGCATATATGTGAATCCATACGTAAACAGGCTTTGGTTCAATTTTGACTCCAATCGCTCCAAGAGGTGTTGATTTTTTTTTTTTTTTTTTTTTGCGAATAAAAATAGTTTTATTAATGCAACAATAAGAAAGATAAATCGTAATAGATTGTCGTCTGCGTATTTCTTGTGATTTTAATTGTATGGAAATGATCGGAAATATTATCTCAATGATTTAAAATTTTTAACTGTTGCCATCTTATGTTTGTTAATAAATAAAATATTTGTAATTAATTCAAGTAAGGCTTTTAAAGTAACTTTCAATTTTCGCTCTTTGTTTTGTTTTTACAATAATTCAGACATTGGGATGGTCGTCAAGTTTTTGCATGTGTAATTTTGTTTCTGTTAGGAATATTGCTTCCTCGTCAAGCATGGGGAGGGATCAGAAAAAGGAAAAATATAGAAGAAAGTTTCGTGATGGCCACAACATACTAGTTTCAGCTGTCTTCCAACGCTTCTCCATAACGAGGTATAAAAACATTGTGTTGTCTTATGAATAGAACAATGCTCAAAAATAATATTTTTAGAGCTGTAACCATGTTATGATATGTGAAAGATCATGTTTGGAACGTTTTCAACTCGAAATAGTTGCTTTCTTTGGCTGACAGTTTACCTGGCCACTACTGGTACCAAAAAAGTTGGGAAATTCAAAAGTGGCCACCGAGTGGCAACTACTGAATCAGGAAGGTTTTTCATAAATCAACTCAATTTTCCTTTTAATAGGTTGTAATACCTTAATATAATAACCTGCGTCATTTCTAATGTAAAATTATTGTGTGATCTAATAGTGGCCACTCGGTGGTCACTTCTAAACAACAATATGGCCACTACTGACTCATGTACAATGGCCACTGATGGATCAAATTTCAGGTTTGGGAAAAAATTGAAAAATTGATATTCTGGCATTTAAAAAAATAGGACAATTGAGGAAGAATAGGGCTATAATATGCTCATTGAGTTTCAAATATGGTAATTAATACTGTACACTGTAAAAAAAATCCGTAAAATTTACGGAAAAAAAACTGTCAGCCAGGACGCCAGTTTTCTTCCGTTTATTTTACAGAAATCTTCCGTATTTTTATTATTTCATTCAAGCTGATTTATTATTTTATGAAGATTAAAAAATGAAACTATACTTTCATAAATACATTTCAATATTTACTATACTACTACGAAATACATGTATAAAAAGGTAAATTTTCGAATATGCCTCTGTAACAGATGACAAAAAAACATAATAATAAAATATTGATTAGGATGCAATGAAATGGAAGTTGCAAACGATTTAAGACTTACTCGCTTTAAATAAATATAAGATCAAAAACTCGAGCACGAGAACCAAATTCCAAACACGCGGACGAAATTTCGAAGATTCGAAGAAAATCAAAGTATAACCGGTTACAGATTCAAAAATACAGAGAAATCCTGTATTTTATTACGAACAGTTTTTTTCTGTTAAAAATACGGATAACTTCTTCAAAATTTACAGTTTTTTTTTTACAGTGTAGCCCCACAGTTTAAGGAAGCCACAAAATATGCTTCACTGTGGCTACTGCTGTGCGTTAAACTCTTGTATGGACAGGCCCGGATTACTCATCACGCCATCCCCTAGGCCCTAGCTTAGGGGGCGCATATCATAGAGGGAAAAAAATATTAAATAGTTTGTTGGATGAAAAAAAAAAAAAAGAAAACAGGAGTTTGGCGCGCTAGAATATACAGAGGAGAAAAATTCAACTAGAACCGATTGCAACTTGCCTGCTGAGCAGGTAAAAAAATGCAGAGGGAAGGGCCTTATATTTGATCGATTTAATCCCTTTTCTAATCAAAGCAGATAATTTTTAATTTCTTAGGTTTAAGAAATCATTTCTTGAAAATACAGATTTTCTTATTAGAAGTAAGTCACACACCATAAAATCAGTAAAAGCCATGATATATAAAATTTTCAGTTATGAAGCTTGTTTAAAGAACCATTTTTCTCTTGGAAGTCTTTAAATCATGTCAGTAAGTATGTGTTTTGCAATTAATAATCTATTTATTCATATTTATTAATGACTGCTAATAGTCAGGAGCACCCGAAATTCAAAATTTTTGGGAAGGGGGACGAACTGAATACCGAATAATAAAATGCGAGCACTGTACTACTAATAGTTTTCTAAAATATCTGTGACTAGCAATAATTTAGTGCTTACTAAAATTATGTTTACAATAAATAACATAAATAATAAGAAAAAAAAATTAAATCAAAGTACTTAAAAATTAATTTACCAGACAATACCAGATATTTACCGCCAAAGTATTAGGATAGGTTACAAATATTGTAAAACTTCCGAATATGTGAAATATGTAACATTTACGGACTTTTTAAAAAATTTACCTTTGAAAATTCCCTAATTTATGTATTTTATCGATGTCCAAAACGTCCGTAATTAATTCTTCAGACCGATTTTATTTTCTAAAATATTCATTAACTCAAGGCACAGCTGAGAATTAATGATAATTTTTGTGAGTCTCTTGAATCAAAACGGATGAATTAACATTTTATCATTGAATGCGATCGGCAAAAACTAGAAGTCTAAATGTCCTCATCTACACAATGAGACATATAAGGAGGGTTAAAAATAATGCTAAATACATAATTATAAATGTCCAAATGGTAAAATCTCATGAAAAGAAAAACGAGCGAGTATTAGAAAAGTAGATGCAATCGGATTTCGAAATGTGTGAAAAATTGGGATTGACGAGTAACAGCGTAAAAAATAGCCAAGATGTGTATGTTTAATCTAATGTGTAAAATTCGATAAATATTCAAAATGTTCTTGAACTCAAAATCCATGACCAATAGACAATTTCCATGTTTTTTGAGCATTTTTTGCCGAAAATCATGGCTTTCCATGAACATTTTCGATCATAGACGAATTCCATGTCTTTCCAGGTGCGCGGACACCCTGCCTTTAGTAGTATTGAAATCTTATGCTACCAATATCCGATATCCATTGATGTGCCTTCGTAAGTTGTAGGAAACAAATTGTCCTAGAATTACATTGAGTAGTGTGCTTATTTTATTATTAATTATGAATGATTTTGAAGTGATGGTAATTATTCAGTTCATACTTACCAAAGTTTATATGTATAATACTTATATAAGTACATACATTTTCTTTTAATTAATTTTTTAAATTAGCCTACAAAAATTACAAATGCAAATTTTTTATTTAAAACCTTTTCTTTTATCCTAAGTACTTATGTACTTTGAAGAAAGAAATGTACTATAAAAATGTGATTAGTACAGTGAAATCCCGTTATAACGAGCTTCAAGGAACCGCAAAATTTGTTCGTAGTAACGAGAATTTTGTTGTAATGGAATTCCTGTAGCGCAGTAGAAATGAAGGCAGGACTGAAAAGTTCTTTCGCTGAAATGAATATTTCGTTGTATTGGTATTCGTTGTAATGGGATTTCACTGTACATTGGTACATAATGTAACTATCATATTGAATCAATTTTATTCATCAGTTATTTGAATTTAAAGTAAGTAATGTAAATTCTAAGGAAAGGATGTCAGATGGCCACTACTAACTCATGCATGTGGCCACTACTAAAAATCTCAGATTTTGGAGTGGCCACTAATGGATCAAATTCGAGGTTTAGGAAAAAATTAATAAAAAATTGAACAAATTGAAATTCTGGCATTTTTGTAAAATGGGACGATTAAGGGAGAGTTGGACTATAATACGCTCACTGAGTTTTGAAATTAGTATTGATATTGTAGATCCACAATTTAAACTAGTATGTTGGGGCCATTACGAAACTTTCTTCTATATTTTTCTTTTTTTTCTGATCCCTCCCCATGCTTGATGAGGAAGCTATATTCACAACAAAAACAAAATTACACATGCAAAAACTATTGCAAAAGCAAAGCAAAGAGCGAAAATTGAAAGTTATTTTAAAAGCCTTGCTTGAATTAATTACAAATATTTTATTTGTTAACAAACATAAGATGGCAACAGTAAAAATTTTTAAATCATTGAGATAATATTTCCGATCATTTCCATACAACTACTAGTATGTTGTGGCCATCACGAAACTTTCTTCTATATTTTTCCCTTTTCTGATCTCTCCCCATGCTTGACGAGGAAGCAATATTCCTAACAGAAACAAAATTACACATGCAAAAACTTGACGACCATCCCAATGTCTGAATTATTGTAAAAGCAAAGCAAAGAGTGAAAATTGAAAGTTATTTTAAAAGCCTTGCTTGAAATAATTACAAATATTTTATTTGTTAACAAACATAAGATGGCAACAGTTAAAAATTTTAAATCATTGGGATAATATTTCCGATCATCTCCATACAATTAAAATCACGAGAAATACGCAGACGACAATCTACTACGATTTATCTTTCTTATTGTTGTATTAATAAAGCTATTTTTATTCGCAAAAAAAAATAAAAAAAATCAATACCTCTTGGAGCGATTGGAGTCAAAATTGAACCAAAGCCTGTTTACGTATGGATTCACATATATTCCAAATTTCAGCCAGAACGTAGCATTACTTCCTGAGATAGGGCACTCACAATGGAAAAAAAGAACGGGCGATTGCGCTGCCCCCCTTTTTAGCTGTTGACACCAAAATAAAATCAGCTCTTATACCCACTAAGGGCTACTTGTCAAAAAATTTTTGTTTGATTCCGTTCGTTATTTCTTGAGATACAGCAGTCACAATTGACGACAAAAAACGTTCTATAACTCAACCCCCGTTTGAGCTATTCACACCAAAATTGAATCAGCACCTGCTCCTGTTAGGGGCAACATGTGAACAAAATTTTGTTTGATTCCGCCAGTTACTTCCTGAGGAATAGCAAGCACGCGTAACTCAAAAAACGTCCCATTGCTCCACCCCCCTTGGAGGAATTCGCGCCAAAAACCAATGGGCACAAGTTCACATAGGGGCACATATGTGTACCAAATTTCGTTCAATTTCATGCGGTAGTTTTTGCTGTAGAGCGGCCACAAAAAACTGGTCACACACAGACGTGACACACATACATACACACACACATACATACATACACACACACATACACACACACACACAGACATTTTCCAAAAATAGTCGAAATGGACTCAGCACACCTCAAAACGTTCGAATCTGTCAAAATTCGAAATTCGAAAATTTGCACGAATCCAATACTTTCTTCTATATATTAGATATAGAAGAAAGTAAAAATCACGAGAAATATGCAGACGACAATCTATTACGATTTATCTTTCTTATTGTTGCATTAATAAATCTATTTTTATTCGCAAAAAAAAAAAAAAAAAAAAAAAAACACCTTGGAGCGATTGGCGTCAAAATTGAACCAAAGCCTGTTTACATATGGATTCACAACATATATTCCAAATTTCAACCAGAACGTAGCATTACTTCTTGAGATAGGGCACTCACAATGGAAAAAAAGAATGGGTGATTGCGCTACCCCCCTTTTTAGCTGTTGACACCAAAATAAAATCAGCTCTTATACCCACTAAGGGCTACTTGCCGATAAATTTTTCTTTCATTCCGTTCATTATTTCTTGAGATACAGCAGTCACAATTGACGACAAAAAACGTTCTATAGCTCAACCCCCGTTTGAGTTATTGACACCAAAATTGAATCAGCACCTGTTCCTGTTAATGGCAACATATGGACCAAATTTTGATTGATTCCGCCCGTTACTTCCCGAGGAATAGCAAGCACGCGTAACTCGAAAAACGTCCCATTGCTCCACCCCCCTTGGAGGAATTCGCGCCAAAAACCAATGGGCACAAGTTCACATAGCGGCACATATGTGTACCAAATTTCGTTCGATTTCATGCGGTAGTTTTTGCTGTAGAGCGGCCACAAAAAACTGGTCACACACAGACGGGACACACACACATACACACAGACAGACAGACAGACATTTTCCAAAAATAGTCGAAATGGACTCAGCTCACCTCAAAACGTTCGAATCCTTCGAAATTCGAAAATTTGCACGAATCCAATTCTTTCTTCTATATATTAGATATAGAAGAAAGTAAAAACACACAAAATATACTTAACTGTGGCTACTACTGGTGCGTTACCTTACGTAAGAGGTTTAATAAATGATTGAATAATTGAACGAAATGAATTATTTCACTTTGCCCCATCCACTCTTCCGCACATGTACTTGTCTAATTCTGCAAAATATTTGAAATGCAAATAAATTAATACTGCACCGATTATAAGAAGCTCTCAATAAATATTTCATATGTTCGTTACAAGAAATTTATCATTTAATAATATCACTACACTCTTATTTTTACTTTCTTCTATATCTAATATATAGAAGAAAGTATTGGATTCGTGCAAATTTTCGAATTTCGAATTTTGACGGATTCGAACGTTTTGAGGTGTGCTGAGTCCATTTCGACCATTTTTGGAAAATGTCTGTCTGTCTGTGTGTGTGTGTGTGTCACGTCTGTGTGTGACCAGTTTTTTGTGGCCGCTCTACAGCAAAAACTACCGCATGAAATCGAACGAAATTTGGTACACATATGTGCCCGTATGTGAACTTGTGCCCATTGGTTTTTGGCGCGAATTCCTCCAAGGTGGGTGGAGCAATGGGACGTTTTTTGAGTTACGCGTGCTTGCTATTCCTCAGGAAGTAACTGGCGGAATCAAACAAAATTTGGTCCATATGTTGCCATTAACAGGAGCAGGTGCTGATTTAATTTTGGTGTCAATAACTCAAAGGGGGGTTGAGCTATAGAACGTTTTTTGTCGTCAATTGTGACTGCTGTATCTCAAGAAATAATGAACGGAATGAAAGAAAAAATTATCGGCAAGTAGCCCTTAGTGGGTATAAGAGCTGATTTTATTTTGGTGCCAACAGCTAAAAAGGGGGTAGCGCAATCGCCCGTTCTTTTTTTCCATTGTGAGTACCCTATCTCAAGAAGTAATGCTACGTTCTGGTTGAAATTTGGAATATATGTGAATCCATACGTAAACAGGCTTTGGTTCAATTTTGACGCCAATCGCTCCAAGAGGTGTTGATTTTTTTTTTTTTTTTTTTGCGAATAAAAAATAGCTTTATTAATGCAACAATAAGAAAGATAAATCGTAATAGATTGTCGTCTGCGTATTTCTCGTGATTTTAATTGTATGGAAATGATCGGAAATATTATCTCAATGATTTAAAATTTTTAAGTGTTGCCATCTTATGTTTGTTAACAAATAAAATATTTGTAATTAATTCAAGCAAGGCTTTTAAAATAACTTTCAATTTTCGCTCTTTGCTTTGCTTTTGCAATAATGCAGACGTTGGGATGGTCGTCAAGTTTTTTCATGTGTAATTTGGTTTTTGTTGGGAATATTGCTTCCTCGTCAAGCATGGGGAGGGATCAGAAAAAAAAGAAAAATATAGAAGAAAGTTTCGTGATGGCCACAACATACTAGTTATGCAATGGGGTCATTTCCAAAATTTTAAAAGTATTTTTTTTTTCTGAAAAAGCATGCTTAAAAACATAGGATCTGACCCTTTTTTAATGTCTTTATTTAAGTTTCATATTTTTGAAAAATACTTTAATCGGTGCGCTTTTATTGTTTACACTTCTGTCGTGTGACATCACAAATGATGAAATGCCATTCAATGTTGCCATTCACTGAACAAAATATTTAATTCGCATCTTTAATCACGTGTATTGGCAACGATAGGGTTGATAGCAAGCTTAGAGCGCAATTTTAATTCGCTGCTTGATTATCATAACGTGGAAACGTAGTAGAAAGATGCGCCAAATCGCATCATTTGTGACGTCATTAAGACTACGCCTTGTTTGAAAAATCGGACATTTTAAAAAATTAATTAAAAAAAACTGTTGGGAAAATGAAAGTATTTTCTGGGTCCATGTAATTTTTTTTTTTTTTTTTTTGCTCATTCCATCCATTTCAACGGTTAAAAGTAGTACTTTTGATTGAAGGACCACCCCATTGCGAAAAATGTTTCATACTTTATATAGAATGAATGTTACTGTGCTTTAAATTTTACGTAGGGTAACACCCCCAGTAATTGGCAGGTCACCAGTGATTGGCACTTCCAACAAAAATAGTCTAAAATAAGATTCATATCCAATCTTTTAAAAGTAGAAGCCTATATATCAACTCAATGTACATTTACTTTAAAGATTATATTTTCAATTCATGTTACTAAATGGTAGCAGAGCATAGGAAAGAGAAACAATTGTGGCTTGTGTCAAATCAACTATTTTTGTTGCAAAAACTTCTTATCTGGCTTAAGGGAAGCATGTGCATCAATCCATTAAAATCTGACTTAAAATATATTTTACTTTCGCTGTCAAAAGTTTTGTTTAGTTAAAAAGTGTTACTCTTGAGTGGGTAGAAATATATTTTTGTTCCTTTTTGGATTTTTGAAATAATTATGGATGCCATTTAGTGGTGCTTCAGTTTTGCTAGCCTCCAGTAGTTGGCACACGTGCCTATAAACACTAACGTGTTGTGCAATATGTCACTAGTTTGATTTCTGATACTTTTGCAGTAACTATATTATATAAACAATAAAAAACAAATATGTTAGGCCATCAGTCAGATATTGCGACTGTACGGAATTGGTTCATTTTTTATGATCCCTTAGAATAATCGGGTCAATGTTCCTTTTTCTGTGGAAATAGATGTAATTTGTAAAATCGAAACTGCATACCGACTAATGAAACAGCAATAATCTCGATAGTTTTTCCCAGGCAACACTCCAAATTCATTTTTATTTCTCTAAAATACTGTTTCAACGTCAAGATGTGTAATTTAACATTAATTTATGTAAAATTACCTACTTTAAATTAACATTAATTATGTTTCTTATGATGAGAAAATTTGTATGTAATCAAAAAGTGAAAAATAAAGTGATTTCCCAGTTCTATTAACATGTGCCAATTACTGGATCACAAGGTGTCATACACTGGGGTATCAAGTGCCAATTACTGGGGATTCTGGTAACTTTTTATAGAAATATTTTTATAAAAATATCGTTTCAAATATTTTTGATTTTAGTGAACTGAATAGATGCACAGATGTGCATTCTTTAATGCAAAAATATTTGCAAGTGAATATTTTTTTTCTAAGTAATGAAAACAGAGGTAAGTTTAAGGGCAAACTCTTAAAGAGCCAATTACTGCGGGGTCGTTACCCTATTAAGTATTTCTTGAAAACGTGTTATAGTAATCAATATAGTCCTTCTAATTGTTTTTTATGTGAAAAAAATATCTATTTTACAAATTTATAATGAACTTTTTGCTAAAATTTACACGCGTAAATTACATTAAGCAAGAATTAATAGATTGTTGTGCAATATGTCACTAGTTTGATTTCTGATCCTTTTTCAGCAACTATATTGTATGGGTTCTACTACTGATTTGAATCCTACAGCATATACTGTTCAAATTTTAAGAGAATTAATAAAAACGAAATATGTTTGGCCATCAGTACGTTATTGCGACGATAGAGAATCAGTTCATTTTTTATAGTCCCTTAGAATCATCAGGTCAATGTTCCTAATGTTCCTTTTTCTGTGGAAACAGCTATAATTCGTAAAATCGAAACTGCATACCGACTAATGAAACAGTAATAATCTCGATATTTTTTTCTATGCAACACTTCAAATTCAATTTTATTTCTCTAAAATACTTTTTCAACGTCAAGATGTGTGATCTAACATTAATTTATGTAAAATTACCTATTTAATATTAACAGTAATAATGCTTCTTATGGTGATAAAATTTGTACGAAATCTAAAAGTGAAAAATAAAGTGATTTCCCAGCTGTATTAACTTGTGCCAATTACTGGATCGCAAGGTGTCATTTACTGGGGTATCAGGTACCAATTCCCGGTGATTTTGGTAACTTTTTGTACATATATTTTTATAAAAATATCAATTCAAATATTTTTGATTTTAGTGAACTGAATAGATGCACAGATGTGCATTCTTTAATGCAAAAATATTTCCAAGTGAATTTTTTCCCCTAAGTAATGAAAACAGAGGTAAGTTTAAGGACAAACTCTTAAAGTGCCAATTACTGGGGTCTTATCCTATTTATAGATTATTTTTTCGAATGATCTAGAGCCGCTATATATACAAGCTGATGCATTCGCTTAAGTTTAGCCATTTTGGATCGGATTTTTCATTGTTGCGGAGTTAGGGTTACGAAAGCGAAATTTCGGGTTTTGTCAAATTAGCCATAAGTAATACTTTATTTAATAAAAAATTCACGTGCCGCTAATCATTGCCAGCAGTGAGAAACCACCAAACGCGATAACTCGCCAGAAAAGACAACCACTCAAACTCGAGCTCCGATACACAACATGGCTGAAACTAAGCTGATGCGTCGGCTCGTATATATAGGGGCCTTAGAATGATCGAGTAACGCTCCTGACGTCATCAAAAATAAAACATGCTCCACGGCATGAAAGTTTGAAGAAAAAAAAATTTTTTTTTTGGTAATGTTTGACGTACAATGTTTGACATATTTTGACTAGAGCCCCTATAACTGGAGAGGCCGACGCATCCGCCATTTTGGAGCAAGCGTACAGCAGGGAAAGCTACCTTTATTGGCAATCCTTCGCCAAACAGGGAACGAGAGAGTCGGAGAGCGAAGGTGAACCTTGGCGAAATTTTGGAAACAGTTGGCGTCGTTTCCAGGCTGCCAGTCACTTCGCGGGCTATTATTTATCCCTTCCTTTTTTTTCTTCTGCATCTGCTGGAAATCTGAAGAGCTGAAATCCTTTTTTGGAGCTGTTTACACAATTAACAGCCGAACAACCAGCCATTTGACTCAATTTAATACATACTAAAGAAATGTAAACATCAGCAGCAATGCTATCGCTACGAAGCACTGGATCAAGTTTGCTCCAAAATGGCGGATGCGTCGGCTCCTCCACTATACTGCCGTGCTAAGCACAGATGTGGTATCTGCACATTTTATCAAAATTGAGTTATTGTCACCAGGTGGTCGTTAGTAATTTAATTTACCTAAATGTCAAGTTTTTTGGTGATTTGTGAACGTAAAATATTAAAAAAAGCTTTAAGAAAAAAGTCGTAACTGCACAGTTTGCGGAGTTTGCTAAGTCAAATTGAACGTAAATGACAAATACTAAGCCTTTATAGTGGTATCTGCGCAGTTACCACTTTTTTCCTTAGTATTTTTTTGTAGATACCACTTTTATACCTTAGTAAAGCAGAATATTAAATAGGCAGTTTACTGTAATACAGAATATTAAAATTAGTTTACCGTTGAATAGTTGATACAGGTTGATAATAAAAACTAATACAACTTTGCATAATTGTTAAAGTAAATATTCAGCTTTTTCTATTTAAATGGTTATTTAAAATGCAAATTCTAAAAATGAAATGCATGTAAATTATTCATATCTAATTCTTTCAGGCAAACAAACCGCATTTCATTCTACGGCCAGTAATATTTTTATTTAAGTATCGTCTGTTGTCAAAATTATCTTCATGCTCGGTAAAAATGAATCTAGAAAATAAAACATTATAAAAAACACATTCTTTGAATATAAAAAACAGAAAATTGTTATGGATTACAGTGTCCAGAGTTTTGAAAATGGTATCTTTCTTGAGATTCTGTTAGATTTGTATTAACAAAATAAAGCGAAACAGTTAAATGTAAAGAAAGCAGATGTTTTCAGTATTATTTAGTGATACATTGAGCACGTTTTACTAAGCTATTTTTGTCGTACCTGTGCAGATACTCCTAAAAATGCCTAGTAATTGTCACTTACGGTGAAAAGAGCTTAGTATATGGAAAGGTTTTGAAAAGAAAATTTGTCGTAACTACATTTATTAATTTTAAATTAAGAATTTTACAAAAATTCTCTCTTACGGTTCTTAGATAAGTTATTTACGAAACAACTACTGCAAGTTGAGCATTTAATTACGTCATAAATCAAAGAAACAAGTTGTAAAACTTTAATCGTCAATTTCTCATTTTGAGCTCTACTGCAGATACCACATCTGTGCTTACCACGGCAGTATAGGGGCCTTAATTTTGACGAGGCTGAACTGGATCCGGTCACTTAACTGTTTTCCAGATAAAACTGTCGTTTTAGAAGAGTGAAGAAACGAGAAAGAGGTCAACAATGAACGCTATCTACTGGAGTTTAAGGTTCAATCCACTGGAGTTAAGGTTAAAACTTCAACCATGAAAATATCACCAAACAAGCAATTGCTGCATAAAAAGTAGTCGAAAACTTTGTACTCTATAGTGAATAAAAAATGACAACGTATATAAAGTACAAATTGAGAATGAAAAAAGGTTAAAAAACCAGCAAACAGCTGTTTCGGCACTCTAAAATACAAGTGCCATCATCAGTGCATTAAAAACGAAGACAGGTTCACCCGACTAAAACACAGTCGAGGCGAACATTGGAATGAGAGACGAGTTGTAAAAGATATGAGAGCAGTACTCGTCTCTCATTCCAATGTTCGCCTCGACTGCGTTTTAGTCGGGTGAACCTGTCTTCGTTTTTAATGCACTGATGATGGCACTTGTATTTTAGAGTGCCGAAACAGCTGTTTGCTGGTTTTTTAACCTTTTTTCATTCTCAATTTGTACTTTATATACGTTGTCATTTTTTATTCACAAGCAATTGCTGCGTTCCAGTGTAGAAGCAATTTTCCCCCGTCATACCTTGACGGGCGATTTTCTAGTAAATAATAAAATAAAAATAATGATGATAATACTGAGTAAAAGAGAGCAACACAAGGCAAAAAGAACGGTAGATGAAAAAATAGTGAGATATTTTCAGTAAGTTACCGCCCATTACTATTTGCAACTCTGTATTTAAAGAATCCAAGTTAATATTTACCTCGGGAAGTTCGTATTCGTGTATTCTTAGGAACCGCAGCACATTCACATCCTGAAGGGAAGAAAAAGCACATTTATTTTAAATCTTTTTTATTATATTATATGCTAATAATAAAGCTGAAAGTCTCTGTGTCCGGAGGATGTCTGTAGGATGTCTGGATATCTGTGACGGGCATAGCGCCTAGACCGTTCGGCCGATTTTCATTAAATTTGGCACAAAGTTAGTTTGTAGCATGGGGGTGTGCACCTCGAAGCGTTTTTTCGAAAATTCGATGTGGTTCTTTTTCTATTCCAATTTTAAGAACAAAATTATCATAGGATGGACGAGTAAATTACGAAATTATCATAACGTGGAACCGTAACATGGGCACAAGCCAATTGGCGAGATACGAAATTATCATAATGTGGAACCGCAGCATGGGTACAAGCCAATTGGCGAGAAAATTCCCCATACATAATTTGTAAATATACAAACGAACCAAAAGACCTTTTAATTTTTCTATTACGAGCAAAGCCGTGCGGGTACCACTAGTTAGAAAATAAAGGGGTAAGAGAGATTCTCTCCTTCTCTCTCTGGCACACACATACACGCACACCCATGTAACACACACCTCATTACATATATAGTCCAGAATTATATTTAAAAAAAACTGCGTGTCGTAAAGATACACGATGGAAGTGTGTGTGTGTGTGAGAGAGAGAGAGAGAGACTTTTATCTTCTCCTCTTCTCCTTTATTTACTTTCTGAACTGTCACTTCACTCTCACGTTTTCTCTCACGCCACGCTCTTATCCTTTCTGCGCCTGACTTAGGCATATCCACAACAAAATTCTATGTTTTAATAAAGAAAGAAATGTAACACAAACACATGAATTTCATGTTACATTTTCATTATTCCATTCTATTGGTCATACAACGTTGGATGCAATATTTAGAGCGAAAGAGTATCTTTTGTGAACGGGGTACAGAGAAAGGTGAAATAACATGCAACAAAATCAGCGCAGAAGATTTTTGAATGTGTACTTGCTTTCTATTTATGTATTTATGAAATTCAAATTCAAGTAATTGCCAACAACGGGAAACGGAAAGATTTAGACTCTAAGGACATAATTGTTCTCATTCAATGACATTTTGACCATCTTTTGTTGAAACACGTGATTGTGTGATGCGACTTAGGCCTTGTTTATGTTTCTCTAGGTTGACCTATCTCTAATATCTCGGTGATGGCAATTCACTGGAAAAGGAATTTTGCGCTGCGCAGCCAGCAAAAGATGTTTCCTTATTATGTGGTCAGTGTTTGCCGAATTGAAGGAAGCGTTTATATCAGTTTAAAGACATTGCGTCATCTGCGTGCGCATCTAGTAGCTGTTAAGGGGACCGTGGACCTTGAAAGCTTTTTCTTTTATTTATTAATTTTGAAATATGAAACTGGGCATAAAAGTTAGTAAGTTTATTAGCATGCAAAATATCAAGCAAAAAAAAATGCAACAATATAAAAATTTAATTAAAATTAAAAATTTTGAAATTTAAAATAAAAATTTTAAAATGCTCCATGCGACTCAATTTTTGCTTTTTTCTCAAATAATTTGCATTTTATCAGAGAACAGAACATTGCCAAGAACTTTGGGTATCCATTTAAGGATTGGTCCATTATTAACTGCACAGTATTTTTTTTCGCGTAAAGCAATAGTTTTTGTTGCGAATATTACATAAAAATCAAAACTTTAATATTTTTAAGCAACATAAAATTCTCTTAAACCTTAATGCATAACCCAGTTTTATCAAACTACTACCAAAGTAGCATATGCTGAAATTTGAAGCATATCGAACAAAAATTAAGTCTCATGGAGCTTTTTTCAATCTGTGGTCGCATCGAATTTTCCAGTCAGAGATAAATGACGTTAAAGTCTAATTTCACCTACATATCGTGATCTTCGTATTTTAATACCTCCCGAAAGATATTTTCACGATGACTAAATATTTGACATTAATAGCAATGTAAGAATTTATTGAAACTAAGTTTACATGTTTGACACTTAGTTTTACTTACTTTTTCGACTTTGTTTACATGTTTTACAGACATTTTAATTGAAAACACGCTCTGTTTACTGTTTTTTAAACGCATATAACTTCGCGATAAAACATCAGATCAACAAGAGGCTTTTTCATACGATTCAGCACACTTCATATATTGTTACTTCCACGGAATAAAAAAATCATATTTTTGACCGATTTGAGCTATTTGGAAGGTCCACGGGGGGGACTTAAGGTCCCTTAAGGGGTCAGTGAGACCCCTTAAGGGACCTTTCAAACATTTTTTTAAAATTTAAGTAAATTTTATATTTCTTTGAAACCATAACATGCATACTTATTACGTAATCAATATTTTATTTTCAAAATTTGAA
Organism: Uloborus diversus; assembly: GCF_026930045.1. Lineage (NCBI taxonomy): Eukaryota > Metazoa > Arthropoda > Arachnida > Araneae > Uloboridae > Uloborus > Uloborus diversus. The sequence goes on from NC_072737.1 coordinate 6,397,071, forward strand.
AATATTGCCTACTTTTTTTGAAAAATCAAAAAATTGAGGAAAATTTCAACTTTTTAAAATCTCTAAGGCTTTTTTTATTTTTGCACTAATTTAAAAAACGTTTTTTGCAAAACGATCACTATAATCATCTCTAAAAATATGTACATTCATTTGCTTATAGAGTTCATTCGAAAATTTTCTGTGATTAATTATGTAAAAAATCATAGTTTTTTTTTTAAATTTGGTTTTTAAAGGTTTAACATACTCTAAACATTAGAGTAATTTATAAAATGCTTATCCAATGCACAGTTTTGTCAAATATGTTATCCCGATTGCAAAAAGGATTACTTTAAAGCTGTATATTTAATAGAAAAAAATCCTTAGGGATTCTAATGATATGAAAACACAAAAAAAAAAACCATCATCGAGAAAAAGCAATTTGAAGTTTTTCTTTTGCGTAAGAACACATGGGGAGCATGGCCTAAAACCACTCCTAACTTTTTAAATATTTGAACTAAAGCATTGAAACTTTTCCCCTGTGTTCAAAATAGTTTTTTGTTTTGAAGTAAGCAATAAAAATTTTTTTGATCGTTTCATCATTTTTCAGGTACTATAACCCCTTAACTAGGGAGCCCCTGTTTCAGACCCCGGTTTAGCAATAGACCCACAGGCATAGGTGGGGGGTACATGAAAAAAGTGGGGGTCAAAAGAAGTGTAGGAGTTGGGGGGTGTGAACCCTTAACCTGTTTTTTTTTTTTTTTTTTGTAAATTTGGTCTATATTTCTTATTAACTTTTATATTTCTGATTTAATAACTTTTATATATGGGAAATATGGCATCGAAAATCGGGACGGTTGTCCACCGTAGACTTTCCCCTTAAATTTTAAAGTTCCATCCTTATGAAATAGGATGAAGGAAGTTCATTTATTGGAATTTTTAGTATTGTTACGCGTTCGATGCAACTTCACACTTTCTTTGAATAACAACACAGTTCTTGAGAAAACACAGGAGATTTATTTACAACTATGTACAAGAAATATCGTTAGCAACTGCTAAATTAACCATAGCAATTACGCAGATATCAATTAACACCGTAAACTCAACGGTCACACACGTATTTACATCCAAATACGCGAAAACACAGCGCAAAGGCTAATGCACACTATAACAGAGCTAACGGCTCAGACAGTTTAAAAAGCAAAACTAACCCTCCCATTCAAATGCCACACGGCTTTTATACTGCTTTGGAAAGTTCGACAAAATTCTAAATGCTTCTCGATGTTTTCTTTTTATTCCATTTACAAATTTTATAGTTCAGAAATGGAGGAACCATATACTTCATTCGAATGTAAGGGGGTTGCACATTTATTTCATAAACTATTTACAGGTTAAGTTACTACAATAATTTTAGATGAAGAATAATGGAATAAGCGCCAAATTTAGCCAGATTATAACAAATTAATCACAAAAATAATTACTATTTACAGAATTTGTAACAGTATTAGCTTTCGTGAAATAAGTTTGTCTGCCCTATAAGAAAACTCTTTTCAATCTATCATTAATTTTTAACTCTGAAACGTGAGGGGGCAAGGCCCTTTTACTTTTAAAAGTGAGGGAGGGCAGTTGCCCCTCTTGCCCCCGCGTAGGAACCGCCCGTGCCCAGAGAACTGTTGATTTGTTACGTCTTTATTTGAAACACGTAAACCCTTCCGGGGAAAGTGTAGAACATGCGAACATGGTTAAGTGGGGACTTGTTTGCTTTCTTTCTTGGTGAAAACGGAAAAGAATCGTTTGCGAATTTTTTTGGTTAATTTTGAAAATTTGTTAAAATGTCATTTTAACGGACTTTTTCAACATTTCTTAATGAGTTTTTGCATTCATTTGTCTGATTATTTTTCATTTTATTGAGACTTTCAATGATGTTTATTCAAAGAAGAAAAAGATATCGATGAAAAATAAATAAATAAATAAATATGAAATATAATAAGGAAAATAATCGTTTTCAAAGCCGCCATGTTCGCTCTTCATGCTTTTATTTTACATTTTAACGGACTTTTTCAAAATTTCTTGACGAGTCTTTGCATTCATTTGTCTGGTTGTTTTTCATTTTATTGGTACTTTTAATGATGTATATTCAATTGAGAAAAAATATCGATGAAAAATAAATAAATTAATAAATATGAAATAAAATAGACTAATAATAATAGAAATTGAAATGCGGAAACATAAATTGAAAAAAGAAAAACAACGGGGTCGTTTCCAAAATTTTAAAAGTATTTTTTTCTGAAAGAGCATGCTTAAAAACATATGATCTGACCGTTTTTAAATAATTTCTTTAAGTTTAATATTTTTAAAAAATTACTTAAACATTTGCGCTTTTACTATTGACGCTTTTGCCGATGACATCACAAATGATGAAATGCCATTCAGTGTTGCCATTCACGTAGCAAAATATTTAATTCGCATCTTGATCATCATAACGTGGAAACGCGTAGAAAGGTGCAGCAAATCGCATCATTTGTGACGTCATAAAGACCACGCCTTGTTTGAAAAATCGGTCAGTTTAAAAAATATATTGAAAAATAACTTTTGGAAAATGAAAGTTTTTTTCTAGGTTCATGTTATTTTATTTTATTTATTTATTATTATTTTTTTTTTGCTATTCTATCAATTTCAGTGACTAAAAGTAGTACTTTTGACTGAAGGAAACAACCCCATTAAAAGCAATTTTGATGAAAACTATGAAAAACAACTAAATGTTATAAATAATTACTCACAAGTTTCATAAGTTTCTCTGCTTCTTTGACATTCAGTGACCTCGCTACAAAAACAAATATTTCATTTAAATAAATTGCAAAATTAATCTACACATAGTTTCATAATTTGACCTGATTGGTTTTGATTCAATAAATAATAAGTAATTTAAAGTAGTATATGAAACTATATTTATCATATGAATTATATAGAACTCTTGCACAGCGAAGTCATCCTGAAATAATTTTTCCCGTGTGATGAAATTTTAAATCAGAATGTTAAAAAAACAATTTTTATGCTTTCCGTGTGATCCAGCTTTGCCCCGAGTTATGAGTTTCTTTTTGCTAGGGCCGTATTCAAGGTGTGGATTTTTATAATTCAAAAGCCTCCAAAAATTTTCAAAATCATTCCAAACAATGCTTTTCTCATACCCTTTTCTTTTTTGATGAAAGCAGTTTTTTTTTATTTACTAACTGCATTGCCCGGTTTGGCACGGTCTACCTCTAATAAAAAGAGTTATGTCGAGTGAAGCATGTTCAACAATCAGGCTTCAATTAGAGGGGAAAAAAAATCTGTAAAATTTCCCGTCAAAATAATCATTCTCAAAGAAAGAAAACGTCAAATCAAAAATTCTCGAATAAAAATTAACGCAACCCTCCATGAATACGACGACGAAAATCCTTAAAAAAATAATAATAATAATAAATAAATAAAAGGATGAAGATAAATCGACAAATAATAACCAACATGGGAAATTTTTACCTCGAAACATAAAATTTTATTCAGTCATTGTCGAGAAAAAAAGTGGCAACTTTCTGAATGGTTTTATTCACGCTAATTTAAAATGAGATCGCGCAAACGTAATTTTCCGATATGAAAATGGAGTTCCATTAGGCTTAAAAGTACTTTAATATTTTTTCTCAGTGATTTTACAGCCTTTTTGTTTTGAAATTCGAAGGATGTGGATGAACCCTTTGGGATTTTTTCGAGAGCTTTCGAATGGGACCTCAATCAAAGAAATCGGATAATTATTTCGGGCAGAAAGAGCCTTTTTCGGGTCCTAAAATTAAAATTCGAACCGTTCGGTTCTTTTTTGGCGTTCGAAAATCCTCCTAGGTTCCTTCTCGGATGCCGAAGTACCTCCCTACCAAATATGGTCGAGATCCGACGAAAAATTTTATAGAGAGCACACACACACACATTATATTCTCTGTTTTTTTTTTTGTTTTTTTTTTCAATTTCATTTCAAAAACGAAATTATCATAATTAAAAAATTATACAAATTTAGTGCTGTATCCGCAGTATTTATTTCATTTTTGAAGTTATTGCGAAGATCATTTCTTACAAAACAATTCAGCGTTTTCCTTTAAATTTTAAAGACCTGACGTTATCAAAAATATCGAAATTCTTCGAAACACTTGCCTTGTTTCACTATTAATGCATACCGAATTTCCCCAAAATTCAGAATGTAACCTAAAATATATTCTCTAATTTATTGTACTTTTTTTATTGCGCTGTATTACTATTATTTTATTGATTAGTAGGACTTTTTTTTCTCTCTCCATGAGTTTTGAACACAATTACTTAAAGTATGGGTACAGTAACTATTTTTTCCCTTGCAATTTGAATACAAAACTGATAGTATTTTTGTTTTATTTATTTATTTTTTGATCAATAATTTCAAAAGTTAATGTGATTGAAACGTTGAGAAAGAAACTTCAATTAAATTAATTACCTAAAATTAACGGCATGTAGTTACTGATTACTGGAAGTTTAGTGCTGGAAATTTAAATTTAAGAGAACCGGCTCGGGTTTTCATAGATGCCCGGACAGGTTCGTGCCTTCTTACACATTGTACTCGTGCGCACTAAATTCTTTGATATTCCATGATTTTTCCTTAGCTAATGAATAAATTAATAAAATTTATATTGATACGTAAAAAAACCTCTTTTATATTAGTACAGAATACATATGTATGATTGACGTATAAATATTTATTTCGATTAATCTCTCTCTTAATTTCTGTTCCGTCCCTTTTAGAAACAGTTGTTGCACTGCGGAAGGCATCTTTTAGCGCGAAATGAAAATCAAAAAGAATAATTGAAATTAATAATATGAAATTAATAATTAATTAATGAGCGGAAATTTAGTGGGGCCATAGTTCGTGTTCAGAAATGGAGACAGACTTGTGCTGTTTTTTTTTTTTTTTATTGTGCTGCCATCTATTGATATAAGTTTTAATCTCGTCAAAACTGAATCCCCCTCATGTATAAGTTTAGCAGCATTTATGAACTGGTGAAGCAATTATAAGCTAGTTGATTAAAATGCTAAATAGTTTATGATAGAATCACTGAGCACGCATTGTGCTCTTGTCAGGTTGTTCCGAATGTTAATCTTCAAATCATAGATTTTGCAATTCAAAAAATATTTCTGGTGCTGCCATCTATTGCTTTAAAAATACGCATACAAATAGACTTCGTGTAAACTATTTAAATTTTAAAAGTGTTTTTCACTTAGGCAAGTGTGCTGGATGCCTACGACAAGGGGTGCCACAGAAGGATACTTGTCTCTAATTCTTACGGGTTGGGGGGGGGGGGATCTCGTTTATTCTGGGAGTGTGTAGCAGATGCGGAATATTATTATTACATTTTATTTAAAAATTTATCAGAAGGTTGCACAATTTAGTGTTTATTAAATATTGCAGAAATAAAAACATTAAAACAAATTTATTTACAATGCGAAATCACTTATTAAACATCGCCTTTTCCACCATTATATATACTTTTGCTATACCACTTTTAATTAATGGAATTACGTAATAGAAGTTGCAGTTTTTACTTCTTTTTGCATAAAAGAGAAAGTATTGTATTCGCAAAAAAATTTCACTCAAATGTCGGCCTAAATTTTCCTTTTGCTCACCCCCGAATGAATGTTGAGTTTGTTTTTCAGCTCGACTGCACGTGCATATGTACCTAAGAATGTATAGTACGAAATGTCGATTTAGACGATTATGTGGTGTCTGGATGTATGTATGTATATACGCGTCTCGCATAACTCAAAAACGGTAGAAAGTTGAAATTTGGTATGCAGACTCTTAGTGGGGTCTAGTTGTGCACCTCCCCATTTGGCTTCTTTCGGATGTTCCAAAAGGGGTCTTTTACACCTTCTCGGGAAAAATCAGTGTGAATTTCAATGCAAACGGAAACGATGTTACAATTTGGCGAACACATAACGATCAATCGCCAAGTTTTTGGCCGCTAACTTGGTGATATATCGTCAAGTTGGAGAGAAATTTGGCGAAAAAAATTTTTTTTTCGAATCTGTTTTGAATTTCGTGCTATGTGTCGGTATTGAGAAAATATTTAAAGTGTTTCCTTGTTTTTTTTTTAGTTATTCAAAAAACATGTATTATTTTATAGATGTAAAAGGAAATAGTGTGGGTTTCACAACAGGTTTCTTTTTTCTTTGCTTGAAAGATTGTAACTGATAAATGCATTAATGTACGAAGGATATAGCTGTATTCGGTTGAGATTTTAAGACGGAAGTTTATCCTGGCCGCAGCAGAGTGCTCCTTAGCATTTGAGAGAGTGCGCCATCCATTATGTGAGAGGGGAGCAGGGGGCGGGGGGTGGCAACCTGGACCACAAGTCATAAAAATAGTTATAGTTTCGCTTACCTCTCAAGAACCCGAGTAGTGCTGCATCTGAATACTGTGGGGGTAAATCATCTCCTAAATTTTCTTTCAGCTAAAGAGAAAACATGAATTAAAATAATATTAAAATGTATTACTTTCACGATTAAAGCGAGAATTATGACATAATTCAATTTTTAAAGAATTGATAGCAGTGTGGAATACTAAATCTTAAATCTGAGATAAGTTGTAACAGTTCATACTTTTCCAAACAAATTGTAACATCTAGAAACAAGGGGGTGTTAATGCCAAAATAAAAGTGAAAAAAAAAAAGTTAAAAAATAAAAATTAATTTGAGTTTTGACATCTTGAATTCAAATTATGTTTTTCGCAATCACAAGTGTGTGTATGTAGGCGTGTGTGTTTGTGTGTGGGGGGTATGGTGTTTGTGTGTAGGGGGTATGTGTATGTGTGTGTAGGCATGTGTGTTTGTGTCTGTGTGCTGTCATAAGTGTGTGGATAGTTGTGTGTATGAATGTGTGTGCGTGGGGGCGGGGTATGTGTATGTGTGTGCAGGCATATGTGTTTGTGTCTGTGTGCAGGCATATGTGTTTGTGTCTGTGTGTAGGCATATGTGTTTGTGTCAGTGTGCAGGCATGAATGTGTGGGTAGTTGTGTGTATGTGTGTGTAGGTGTATGTGTTTGTGTGTGTGTGTGCGTGCGTGTGTGTGTAGTTGTGTAGTATGCGCGTGTGTGTAGGACATGGACGCACCTTGGAGACGGCTTTCGCTATAGGAGCAGCATCGTGAGAACCCGGTCGGCGGTAAGGGTGCAGAGGGTGGCGGTGAGAAAATAAAATGATAGGACATCACAAAACAGTCAAATGAGAACAATAAGCAATCGTGATTGCTCAAAAAAAAAAAAAAAATAAATAAATAAATAATTATAATGAAAATAATAATTTGAATTCTGACAGCTTGAATTTAAATTATGATTTTTGCAATCACTAGTTGCGCGACAGGATCCCACTCGTTAGGTTTATTTTTTCTACAAAAGACTCCTCTCCCGGAATCGAACAAAAATAGATTCCCCCCCCCCCCCCAAAAATGGAAAATAATATATTGGACTTAAGAGGAGTATCGCGCAAAAAGGAAGGTTAACAATAATAATGTTAATAATAATAAACAATTGTATGTGATTTAAAGTGGCATTTCATATCAATTAAATGGTACAAAAATATTTTTTTCTCTCGTAATTTCGGTGACGAGATGGTAAATAAAGGTGAGTTTAGGATTAAGGAATAAGGTTTAGTTTTTGCAGGGGTGCCCACCCTGGTGGGAAAGGGGGGGGGGCGGTGTTTTGAGAGGGTATTTTTCTCATTTCAAGTAGGGTCTCTTGCTTTGGGGGGTTCTTCGCGATATTTAAACGGGGGGGGGGGGGCAGAGGGGTGCGCCCCTGCTCTTGGGGGAGTGGGCACCTCCTGTTTTAGCTAATATAATGATTTCAGACTCTTTCAAAACTTTCGCAAGTAGTCAGACTTTCAAAATATGCAAGAATTCAAGGACAATGTAAATCACTGGTATTTTGTTTTTAGAGACAAAACGCGTAAAAATCAACGAAGTATTACTTCTACGAGCTTCGCCAGCTCCTCTTCTTCCAGTTCCTTGGCCTTGTCTACTTTGGGGGTTGGCTCAGACGATTTTTTCCTTCCTAAGAGAAGAAAAGAAAGATCAGAAATACATTATCTCCGTAACCAAAAAAAAGTATTCTTTTTATATTTTATGTGCATAGGAATTGGGAATTGCGGTATTATACGATTTAACTTTGTCTCGTTTTCCTGTTTTTACAAATATTGTTTATTGCAGCGGTCCCCGAACATTTTTGAGTCAGGACTTTTTTTTTGGATTAAGATTCTCCCATGACACCCTTACCAAACTAAACAGATGATAAATCATAGTTAAAAAACAAAAACTCGTCAAACTTATTTATGTGTGCGGTGCTGTGCAATTTTGAAAACTCTTTATGAATGATAAATTTTTAATTGTTTGCGTATATAATTTTGGATCGACTGTAAACACTCCAGGGCTCTCAGTTTGAGAACCACTGGCTTATTCTACAGTATTTAAAGTTTTGAGAAATCTACGCCTGTTCCTTACAATAATGTTTATTTTACTTTTATTTTTTAGTTTGTTTTGTGCTGATTAAGTAGTTTCAACTACTTAGTAGAGGGAATTTAGATTCGTACGTTTGGTAAAGTAATTTACTTTTGTTCTGTTTAAAAAATTTTGTTCGAATAATATGGGAAATGTTCAAGTTATTTAGTTCAAGCGATAAATTAAATGCTTAAGTAATACAGCCCAAAATGCGTGCGGAAAGTCAACCAAGAAACAAGGAAAATGTTTAACCCGTTAGTATTACTGTCAACCGAAACATTTATAACGACTTCTGGAGCAAACCCCCCCCCCCCTCCCCGAGACGGGAGAAGTAAAAAATATATAAGTATTAATTTTTTCGAGTTTTTTTCCTCTCAATGCAACATCTTCGGTAAAGTTTACATACTTAACGGCAGAGCTGCGGAGTCGGAGGAAAAATGACCGACTCCGATTCCTGGAATTTTCGAGCTTTTGACTTAACTCCGACTCCTTTACCTAAAATTCAGTCCGACTCCGACTCTGACTCCGCAAGCACTGGAATTGCAGACTTTTGGGGGGAGAATGACCGACTCTGGCTCCGACTCTTGAAATTTCACACCTTAGACTCCCGACTACGGCTCCTTTACCCCAAAAGCAGTTCGGCTCAGACTCTTCGACTCCGACTCCGACTCTGACTCCGCAAGCACTGGAATTGCAGACTTTTGGGGGGAAAAGGACCGACTCTGACTCCGACTCTTGAAATTTCACACCTTAGACTCCCGACTACGGCTCCTTTACCCCAAAAGCAGTCCGACTCAGACTCAGACTCTTCGACTCGACTCCGACTCCACAGCCCTGCTAAACGGTACCTACAAACATCCAATGTTCAACACTTTGAAGAAATGATTCCTGAGTTAACAAAAGGGAGAGCTATCTTGTTGGATTGAAAATGAGCCTCAGTGAAACAAAAAATGCGTCGAAATCTTTTATTTCTCCACAGAAGAGAACTTTTCATGCGGATGAATTGAGGAACAGGGAACTGTTATGCAAGACATTACCCTCAACGGAAACACGGCAAAAAAAAGTTAAAGATACAGTGAAACTTCCGTAGAGAGCATTCAGAAGAAACAGCACAACTTTTAAAACATGTTTGAAAAAACAATAAAAGTAGGGGAACATGGGGCAAAGTGGAATGATGAAATAGTTACTCTGCTTTTAGCTCCACCTATCTGGTATTATTTCAACTATGTAGTACCATAAGTAGTCTATTCCAGTCAGGAAAAAAAATACTGCTGAAGACTAAAGCATTATGTAATATAGGCAATTTTAAAAAATTGGTACTCATATTGTAATATTTTGTTGTAAGTCAAAAATCATTTTTGTTACAATATAATGATAAAGTTCTTGTTATTAACATTTTAAGTATTAATTGAGACCTCCTAATATTCAATGCAGCATTAATTTAGTTAATATTGAGCTTATTTGTATTTTAAATAAACTGTACAATTAGTCAAGTACGTACGGGACAAAGTGAAATAGTTTGTTTCATTTACTCACTCAGTCATTTAATATAAATCACTTGCGTTTTCATTTATTAATTGATTCATTTGCATTCATTCATTTAGTTGTTCACTTATTCATTCATAGACTTATTTTCTTATTCATTCATTCTTTTTCTCGCTCATTTATTTTTCTTCAAATATTATTTGATTTATTCTATTAATTATTCGTTTATTGTTTCATTATCTCTTCATTTGTTCATTCAACATTTTAATTAATGATTCTTTTGATCAAAAATATGTCTAATAATCGGATAGAAAATATTTCATTAGAAAAATATTTTATTTTTCACTACTTTGCCCCATAAAAAACAAAGTAAAAAATTTCCTTTTTTTTTTTTTTTTTGACGACTCAAAATACTACCAAAAATAAAAAAAATGCTGTTTCAACGAAAGTTTTATCATAAAATACAATGTTCTTTCTTTGTGTATTGAAGTTTTCAAAACAAATTTCCAATTTCTTCCATTTGAAAAAAACTCAGTCAACTTAACTATCTCACTTTGCACCACATTCCCCTAATTAGTTTATTTTTCCCCGCATTTACTCATGCATCAGAAACCTAACCGATAATGAGTAAAACTACGAAACCTTCAAACAACGCAGAGAGGCATGGAGATATCCCTGTCAGGTAAAATCGAAGAGGCAGAAAGCGAAACATGTGGATGAGGTAGATAGCAAATCTAAGTTACTGATGTCTTCTGTGAAAGTGAAAATGGCACCAGGCTGGGCACCTCGCCAGAAGAAACCATGATGGATGGACCACCAAAGTCTTATTCTGGATACTGGGTGCTAAGAAAAGATCGAGGGAGAAGGCATAATGTCGTTGTAAGGGTGAAATCGTCAAGTTTTTATGAGCAAATGGATATGAATTGTTGGGAAGTAGAACCCCCTTAGAAGACAGGCCGAACTATCCGGCATTTTGGCTCCAAGAGTGTTTTTGATAAAGACACTACGAATCAAGTATTGTTATAAGCCGGACTAGCTTGTAACGGCACTTGCTCGTTTTTCCAAGTGCTTGTTAAATACGGGTTCGTGAAAAAATCCCCCTTCAAATTCATGCACTTGCATTGTTAGTTTCTTATTTGTGTACAGTATCAAAGAAGTTGGTAAATTTGCTTTGCTCTACTGTCTCTTTCTTGTGTTATTATTATTCAAGAAATATTCCTGACCCAGAAAAACCAGGGATGCGGAGTCGGAGTCGGACTGATTTTGAAATAAAGGAGTCGGAGTCGGACTGATTTTGAGATAAAGGAGTCGGAGTCGAACTGATTTTGGGGCAAAAGAAGTTGGAGTCGGGAGTCGAAGGCAAGGATGGATCCAAAATTTTTTCAAGGGAGGGGCGATTGATTTTTCTTGCTTACTTTTTACTATCTATACTGATTTAAAAATATTGATCACAAAGGTTTTGGACTTTAATTCTAAAACAGTTCCAGATAGGGTCCCAAACCCAAACCTCCCTTCTCCCAACATCAATGAAACTCGTCTAAAAATTTGGGCTTTTTAAACTTCATTTTCGAAAAATTACCGGTGGAGGGTCCCCCAAGGGAGGGGCGATCGCCCCCATCGCCCCTCTCTTGTATCCGTCCCTGGTCGAAGGTGATTTAAAATTTCAAGAGTCGGTCATTTTCCCTTAAAGTCAGAAACTCTGTCAGTGCTTGCGAGGTTAGAGTCAGAGTCGGACTAATTTTGGGATGAAGGAGTCCGAGTCGGACTGATTTTAGGGCAAAGCAGTTAGAGTCGGTGTCGGACTGATTTTAGGGCAAAGCACTTGGAGTCTAAAGTCGAAGGTGGTTTAAAATTTCAAGTCGGTCATTTTCCCTAAAAGTCCGCAACTCTGTCAGTGCTTGTGAGGTTAGAGTCAGAGTAGGACTTTTTGGGATGAAGGAGTCGGACTCGGAGTCGAATACTCTAAAATTCCAAGAGTCGGTAGTTTTCCCCCCGACTCCGTTGCCCCGAGGAAAACATCGTCATTATCACCCCAGACTTTTGAAAAATTTCAAAATTTTCTGCTTATCAAATGCAGTTGAATATGTTGAGACTAGTTCAGCTTCATTTCTTCACATATGTTGCTACCGTAGTCGCTCTCGGTATTTTATTCATTTGCATTAGCCTAAATTTCAGCTACAATATACTCGGAGATAAGTTTCTCAGAAGTGATAAAATTAACGTCGTGTTTTTTTGTAGACATGACGACTAAATGCGACATGTTTAAGTATTACTTCTCCTACTCCTTAAAAAAAAAAAAAAAAAAAAAATGCAGCCCTCACTAGTTTGAAGTACTAACACCATGATGGAAGTCATTAGAAATTTTACGAATCAGAAAATTATTGTTCGCTTTAACCTCAGAAATACAAAACAATTTTTTTACCTGTAAACTACAAACCGAGTGAAAACTTACTCCATTTGTTTTTTTGCTCGCAAAATTGTTCCAAAAAATGCAATCTGACTCATAAGTATATGTTTTTTAAAAAATATTTTTTCATAGAATGGCTAAGAGCAAGTTAAATTTTCATCTAGGTTTAGATGGTGAAAATACGATTTGAATAGTTGAAAGTGCGGAAAACCCAGTTTTTACCTAGGGGTTATCTCATCTACCCCAGTTTGTTGCTCTAGGGTTAAGGGGATTTTGATCGGTTAAAAGATCCCATAGACTTAATATTGTACCAGCAAAAGATTCCTGACATCCTCCTTAAATCAAGGTCCTTGTTAAATCATAGCTCTTAATAAGCAAGTGTTTGTAAGGATGTTATTATAGGCTCTGGTTGCTACGTTGCAGATATAACTTATCAAAACTTGAGTGAAACGACACTTTAGGCGAATGTAGCAAGGTAACTAATTTCTAAGATTAGTGCATAAAATCAAAACACCTAGAAATCAATGAAGATAACCATAAGTCACTTCGTCACAAATACAACCTAATATTCAAAAACTTATGAATGACTAACAGTGGCAACCCTCGTATTGATGTTGTGAAAGTGACTGGTATTGCACGTTAATTTCACCTAAGCCATAAATTCCCTCAAATTAATTTGTGTTTTGCTCGTTGATTCTTTGATTCCGTGCGTTCTACTGTTAGGGCAAAACCAACCAGGCAGCATTGTATATGCTATACGCAGATTCTAATCACAGCATTACGACGCTGCTAGGTTACGTTTGCCCCGACTGTAACAATATGTAAATAATCTCGTAAAAAAAACCATTTTCGCTAGATTAGCCTTTAATCAACATTTCGCTTCACTGTAACCGCCTAACTGCTCACTCTTATGATTTAACTTTGGGAAATCACCACGTGGGGACTTGAGTTATTGATGCTGTACGAATCTAGATTTTCGGTTGACCCTGTATGATTTACGGAGTAGATTTTCGCATGATTTTTCATTTATTTCGAAGTGATTAATTTCATTTTTTATTGACTGGCACGATCACTGAAATGCTGATTATGGAATTGTTTTGCACCCGGACACATAGGTAAGACTTTTGAACTTTTGCTGGTGGTACAGTGGAGTGTTATTATTGATAGCCTTTGGCTTCTAATAGCAGAGAAGAAACCCCCCAGTGTATAGTTTTAGGAGTTCGTTCCAAAAATCTGCATTCATTTTTCACATGTGGTGGGTTTAGTCCAATGTATTCCTGAATGCTAGTTTTTTCGGAATTGGACATCCTCCATTTAGTTTTAAGTGTAATTTTTTCGTCTTTTGACCCCAGGATGAAGTTTCCACTGCTGAGGAGTTCAACATATACAACATGAAATACATATTTTAAATATAAATTCAAAGACATTAAAAAAATGAAAGAATAAATACTAAAATGTACTGTACATGTGAGCGCAAAGCTGCTAGAAACAAAAACAGTAAACTTAGGGACCAATCCTCCCCTTGAGAAAGTGTTGGTCCCTGGTTCACCTTTTCCATTTTTATGTTCTTTTGTCTTGCATCTTCAATTTTATTTAGATTGTTCATTCATGAATATATATATATATATCTTTATACATAAAGGTCTAAGCTCTGTCCGGATGTCCGGGGTAAACGTCAAAACTACTGGAGGGATTTTAACCATTTTTTCACCATAGATAGCTACATAATCGGGGAACAACTTAGGCTATAATTTGTTCCTTAAAAACTTAGTTTTCAAAAGTTATGGTGGAAAACAGCAAATTTCATGTAATTTCCCCATTGAATGATTAAATATAAAATCCATTGTTGGGAAAATTCGTTGCCTAACAACAGAAATGTTAAAAGTAATCACAATGTAAAATTTGAATCAAGGCCTCTCTGGAGCAAGCATGACATTTATTGCTTTCTTAGGAGTTGCATCCTTATCTTTATACATAAAGGTCTAAGCTCTGTCCGGATGTCCGGGGTAAACGTCAAAACTACTGGACGGATTTCAACCATTTTTTCACCATAGATAGCTACATAATCGGGGAACAACTTAGGCTATAATTTGTTCCTTAAAAACTTAGTTTTCAAAAGTTATGGTGGAAAACAGCAAATTTCATGTAATTTCCCCATTGAATGATTAAATATAAAATCCATTGTTGGGAAAATTCGTTGCCTAACAACAGCAATATTAAAAGTAATGACAGTTAAAATTTTGATTTATTCCTTAAAAACTTAGTTTTAAAAAGTTATGGCGGAAAACAGTAAATTTCATGTAATTTCCCCATCAAATGAGTAAATTCGCAACTTTAATTAACTATTGCGGGCGTAGCAGCCACTGTCTAATGGCGGATAAAAAAGGTAAAACATATTTTTTGCAGTAACAACAGTAATTTTTGATCGTATTTGTGAGGAGCTTTCTTTTATATTTTTCTGAAATTACATTACAACATTGCAAACTGCTTGAAGCCTGTAATTTACCCCAAAGAAAAACACGTGGAATAGAATGTTTTACCTTTTCCTTTAGTATTGGTAACCACCGCAAGGTAGCGTATTCGAGCTCTGGAGTTGCGAGTATAAAACCCATTGTTACAAAAATTCGTTGCCTAACAACAGCAATATTAAAAGTAATCATAATGAAAATTTTGAATCAAGGCTTCTCCGGAGCAAACATGAGTTTAAAGTCACTTAAACATTTGGAAACACTACTTTTTGCACCCTTAAAGAAACATAGCAGAGAGCTTTTTTTCTTTTGTGTGTGTGTACTATATATTTAAATAATAAAGCGCACGGTTTTTTTAGTGATCTTTGTTTTTGTTAGTTCATATTTTGAAAATTCTTCAAATTTGTATGTGCCTAAATTCGTGCTTTCGATTCTAAATGAATATTCGTTCGTTCTTTATACTTATTGCTATTTCACTTTTATGGGTAAGGAAGAAGCTCGATTTTTAATCATGTCAAAGCAATGTGTTTTGAGTTCTTTCAGTTAAAACAGAAAACGGAAGAAAGTTGCGATTGTTTCTTACACGGGGTGGTTTCCTTCAGTCAAAAGTAGTACTTTTAGTCACTGAAATTGATAGAATAAGCAAAAAAAATAATAAAAAAATAATAATAACTTGGACCCAGAAATAATTTCATTTTCCCAACGGTTATTTTTTCATTATTTTTTTAAAATGTCAGATTTTTCAAACAAGGCGTGGTCTTAATGACGTCACAAATGATGCACTTTGCCGCATCTTTCACCACGTTTCCACGTTATGATAATCAAGAAGCGAATTAAAATTGCGCTCTACGCTTGCGATCAACCATATTGTTGCCAATACACGTGAGTAAAGATGCGAATTAAATATTTAGCTCTGTGAGGGGCAACACTAAATGACATTTCATCATATGTGATGTCATCCGGCAGAAGTATAAACAATGAAAACGCACCGATTTAAGTAATTTTTTTAAAACATTAAACTTAAACAAATTATTTATAAAATGGTCATATCTTATGTTTTTAAGCATGCAGAAAAAAATACTTTCAAAATTTTGGAAACGACTCCATTATTACTGACCCAGGCAACGCCGGGTATTTTTGCTAGTATATACATATAAAACAGCTATCATGCGCTTTGTGCTTCTGGAAAACACGAGTTCATAATGGCAAAAATATGTTTTGGCCGTACGCAAAAGTTGAATAAAAATGATATTAATGAATCAATAACTTTCCTATAGCAAAATGAATAATTCGTCGTACCACAAAACGCACAAACCATTGGTCACAAGCCTCTGTAAAGTTTGTTTAAGTCTGAAAAGACCATTGAACCGAGAAACTGCACACGGGGAAAAGCAACAAACAGAGGTATCAATACACAAAACATACATGAATACATTGAAGATCCTTTTAGTCTTTTGAACGTCGAACTGACGTCAGGAATCCAGAAGAGCGATCCAATCATTTTTATATCACGAGAAATCCATTACCCGGCACTATGAGGCGTTCAATACTTTTCCCCCTTCTCGAGGAAATTCTTTCACTGAAAGATCTGAGCATTTATTCCCGAGTCCCTTCAGAATTGAATGGCCATTTTATGACGGATTAAACACTTGTTTCTGTGACAGGTGGCCTCACGATCCAAAGAGGAAATGTCTTTACCAGAGCTTACTTACTTTTAGACTCACTAATTACTTTGTTATTAAAAGTATAAAAACGCACGTGATATTTTTAATGCACAGTTTGGCCTTCGGGCGAAGAAAAGAAGTACGATGGATGCTACAAATTGACTGCGAAGAAATTTTTTGTAGATGTCGGCGGAATGGAACCAGGAGAACTAATTTTATGCTTCGAGCATTATCCATTGAGCTCACATATGGGAATGACTTCTGAAAATCAGCAATGACATCGTAGAGGAATACTTAAACTATTACACTCTCCCAGTGGAGGCGCACAGATGGGTATTCGAGCCAAAAAGCTGGCCAAAAATCGAAATGGGGTTGTTTCCTTCAGTCAAATTAGTCACTGAAATTGATAGAATAAGCAAAAAAAAAAAACATAGACCCAGAAAATATTTTTATTTTCCCAACAGTTGTTTTTTTTAATTAATTTTTTTTGAATGTCCGATTTTTCAAACAATTAGTGGTCTTGATGACGTCCCAAATGATGCATTTTGGCGCATCTTTCTACCACGGTTCCCCGTTATGATAATCAACAAGCGAATTAAAATTGCGCTCTACGCTTGCTATCAACCGTATCGTTGCCAATACACGTGAGTAAAGATGCGAGTTAAATATTTTGGTCTGTGAATGGCAACACTGAATGGCATTTCATCATTTGTGATGTCATCGGGCAGAAACATAAACAATGAAAGCGCGCCGATTTAAGTAATTTTTTTAAAAGTATTAAACTTAAATAAATTATTTAAAAAGTGGTCATATCCCATGTTTTTATAAGCATGCTCTTTTAGAAAAAAAAATACTTTTAAAATTTCGGAAACTACCCCATTGTCAACTTTACTGGTTATTGTCGGTTCTGAGTCACAAAACAGGCGGATAAACATGGCAGTTTGTGAAATTTTTCATTTTACATTGAAATTAACCATAAAAATTTACCAGCAGTCGGAACTTAACACTTTCATAGTTCGGTTGTCCTTGTTTGGGACCATTAAAGGTTTTCAACAAAACGTCATTGTCTTATTTTTCGCATTAAAAGTGATATTAGAGGAAACATTTATTATGGAAAGGCTCGAGCAAGGTTTTTACTTTATTATTCATCAATTTATATGTATATACTTTTATTATTTCTTTTAATGACTTTCTCCAAGCCTCAGAAAGAGACATCCCCCTCTTTTTTTTTTTGTAAGTGAATGTTTTTAAATATTGTGCTCCTACTCCCATGTTTTCCTATAATACTGTCTATTTTGACAATCTGCAGCAAAAATTTGCACCACTTTGCACAGAAAAATAATAAAGCTCTAAAGAGAGCAGACTATTAATTTCATAAATTTTCCTTTTTTCGGTTATTTTTGGGTTCACAGGTTTCAGTAAGGTGCATAAATTGAAAAAACAGCTACAGGGTATTATAAATTATACTGTAGAAAGACAATTTGATGCTACTGGCTTCAAAGTCAGATTCAGAAATAAAACGGATTGATGTTTTTCAATTTCGATATTTTCTCAGGGTTGGTAAAAAAACCGTTTTTTTTTCAAAAAAACCAAAAAAACCGGTTTTTTGGTTTAAACCAGTTTTTTTTTTTGGTTTAAACCGGGTTTTTTCAGTTTAAATACTATTTGCGAGAATAACAATTAATTTTCGGAAGGTAATTAAGGTTCCATGTAATTAACAGTTATTCAATAGTCACATTATACCTAATTTCTTAATTAATTAAAGAGATTAGAACAAAATCTTGCAACTAAATTAAATAATTAAAACAGCTTTCTGCGGGGAAATATTGATTGAAATGTTTGACTTGATTAACATATTGGTATGCATGTATATATAGACCCTTTACGATACGAAATACTGGCTTCATTTTTGATTTCATCAAATAAAAGCCAGATTAGGTCTTTTTTTCTACCAGAATTAGACATTCTTTTTAAAACAATATGAGTAAGTAACTTTTGTAAACTGCACAGGTTAGCTAAGGCAAAGCAAATACCAAAATCCCAATTCCAATGAACAAAAGGGGGGAAAAAACTAAGAATTATCTGCACCCAATAGTCATTAAGCAGCATAGGTGTATAGCCAATCAAAATCTTTTGAGCACACAGAATAAAAAAAAAAAAAAAAACCCAGCAATGGAGAGTGTAGTTTATATGTGAAAATTTATATATTTCTCAATCAATTTTTACACATACATTAGCATTTTGTTCTGGGAATTTAAAAATTTGTCTTTTAATCTTCCTACATTATAATATAAGGAACTATTATGTATCATAATATGAAGTATAAACTTTTTTTTTAAATTTGATTCAAAAATATTATTTGTGTTCACCTGCAGAACAAATCTTAATTTTTAGGTGCAAACAATTAAGTTAGACTGTTGATTACCTTACAAGTCAAAGTTAAAATTCCAGGAAAGTGCAAATAAATGGGCAAAAATGTCACACCCCTGCAACAGGAGTGAGCAATATAATGGATTGCATCTACAATAAAAGATTTAATCCTTAGTAAATCTTAACTAATCATGCAAATTAAGCATAATGATGGAAGTTGACTGAAATCTGCTTTATGGCACATATATGAAATAAAATATATATTAATATTTTTTTTCGATTAAAGCTTGTAATACATTTTGAAGAAGCAACTTTGCAATTTTAGTATTTATCTCTGCAACTTAGCTAGGAACTTAGCATAAATGGAATTTTACATTTTTCAATATGTGTGGGGAAATCAATGTAAACCTTAAAATGGATTTTTTTTTTGGCTTTTTTTTTTAAAAAACCATTTTTTTAAAAAACCGCATGGTTTTTATAAAAAAACCAATTGGTTTAAACCAAACAACCCTGTATTTTCTTATAAGAGAAATACATAACTTCAGCTAGTTTCATTTCTATTTGCTTGACTGTTGCATCAAATAGCCTGTATGTACTGTCTTTTGTAATAATGTGTAATTGCTTTTGAGTCGTACTCATGACTGAAGCCATAGAACCTATAAGTAATCGAAAAAGCTCAAAATTATGAAAATAATAATGTGCCTATTTATAGCTTTATTATTTTTTCGGGCAAACTTTTGCTGCAGATTATCAAAGTAGACATTCTAAAGTAACAAAGGGTATAACTTAGAAGTGGTACAAATGAGTACACAGTGTTTAAAAACATTCATTTACATAAAACATTTCAATAAATAAATAAATAAATAAATAAATAACTAGTATGTTGTGGCCATCACGAAACTTTCTTCGATATTTTTCTTTTTTTTTTCTGATCCCTCCCCATTCTTGACAATATGCAATATTCCCAACAAAAACAAAATTACACATGCAAAAACTAGACGACCATCCCAATGTCTGAATTATTGCAAAAGCAAAGCAAAGAGCGAAAATTGAAAGTTATTTTAAAAGCCTTGCTTGAATTAATTACAAATATTTTATTTGTTAACAAACATAAGATGGCAACAGTTAAAAATTTTAAATCATTGAGATAATATTTCCGATCATTTCCATACAATTAAAATCACGAGAAATACGCAGACGACAATCTATTACGATTTATCTTTCTTATTGTTGCAGCAATAAAGCTATTTTTATTCGCAAAAAAAAAAAAAAAAAAAAAAAAAAATCAACACCTCTTGGAGCGATTGGCGTCAAAATTGAACCAAAGCCTGTTTACATATGGATTAACATATATTCCAAATTTCAACCAGAACGTAGTATTACTTCTTGAGATAGGGCACTCACAATGGAAAAAAAGAACGGGCGATTGCGCTACTCCCTTTCTAGCTGTTGACACTAAAATAAAATCAGCTCTTATACCCACTAAGGGCTACTTGACGATAAATTTTTCTTTCATTCCGTTCATTATTTCTTGAGATACAGCAGTCACAATTGACGACAAAAACGTTCTATAGCTCAACCCCCGTTTGAGTTATTGACACCAAAATTGAATCAGCACCTGTTCCTGTTGATGGCAACATATGGACTAAATTTTGTTTGATTCCGCCAGTTACTTCCTGAGGAATAGCAAGCACGCGTAACTCAAAAAACGTCCCATTGCTCCACCCCCCTTGGAGGAATTCGCGCCAAAAACCAATGGGCACAAGTTATGCACAACATAGGGGCACATATGTGTACCAAATTTCGTTCGATTTCATGCGGTAGTTTTTGCTGTAGAGCGGAAACAAAAAACTGGTCACACACAGACGTGACACACACACATACACACACACACACACCACCACACACACACACCACCACACACACACACAGACAGACAGACATTTTCCAAAAATAGTCGAAATGGACTCAGCACACCTCAAAACGTTCGAATCCGTCAAAATTCGAAATTCGAAAATTTGCACGAATCCAATACTTTCTTCTATATATTAGATATAGAAGAAAGTAAAAATGGATGATATTTTTATGAGGCTTCAAGAATAGCATTAAAAAAATACTAATAGTCTGAAAAACTAAAAATTGATGAATAATAGAATACGAACGTTCCCCAATCCCATCCATAATGAATTTTTCTTCTAATAAAATTTTAACGCGAAAAATAAGACGTTGAAGGTTTATTGAAAATCTCGAATGTCGTAAACAAAGACAACCGAATCATCAAAGAGCTAAGTTCCGACTGCTAGCAAATATTTATGGATAGTTTCAATGAAAAAAGAACACTTCCACATATTGGCATGATTATCTACCTGTTTTGAGACTTAAGACCGATACCAATCAGTAAAGTTGACATTTCGACTTTTGGCCAGCTTTTTGGCTCAAATAACCCTCTGTGTGGCGATTCAGGGGGGGGGGGCAACTCCCCCTTCACTTTTTATGGTTCATTTATTTATTTTATTTTCCAAATTAGGAACCAAATCGAGAAATTATTTAAAAAAAAAAATACAGAATTGTCAATATTTTCAGATTATAATTATTTGTTTTACTTTATTTGTTTACGAAACATAATTTAACGCAAGCAGTAACTTTTAATCCATGCATTCATTGCTTAGATATTAGTAAATCAATTGTTTTACTGAAACAGACCATACTTGCTTAATGAAATTATTACCAAGTGTTGGTGACATTTCAAAATACTTTGGGGTAAATAATATAAGTCTAATTCGTGTGTGTGTGTCTAAGCGTTTCTTCGGGGAAAGCTATTGTGCTCATAATTCATGAAAACCTTAAGAAAAACATGAGTTTAGCAGTTAGATTTGCATCAATTACCACTGATATGCTCTCAAAACCAGGCTTAGCAAAATTTTGTACCTTTCTTTTTCTTTCATTTTTTCCATCATTTCTGCCGTTAAAAATCCTACAAGGTTTTTTGGTCATTTTTTCTGCCCCCCCCCTTTTCAGTCCCGATCGCCGCCTCTGCGAACCTCCTCATATGTCAATTATCAGGGGGTACCGCAAGGGGCGAATGCTTGGAGAAAACTTGAAAATCTGTTCCGCACCCCCGCTTAAAAGAAGTATGCCACAAATAAGACAGACGCTTAAACTTTGAACAAGCTCTACATACAAAATTCCTATCTTCTACGGGTTTCTGTTTTTCAGTTATGTGATACACGCCCGTACCCAGAAACAGGCGTAACGAAAAAAATTATACAGTCAATTTGAAAATTGGGTGATCAAAATGGATATTTCGGCTGTTCATACGTCCATTGGTACGAAAACACATGTTAACGTGCGAAAAATATTAGCTAACATTAAATTAGGGGGTCTCCGCGGTCGCGCGGTGGAAAGCACTCGCTCTGACAGCTGCCTGCGTGCGGAAATGAGATTGTGGGTTCGATTCCCACCGGTGCCCTGGATGTAATTTTCTTTTCTTTGTAACACGAAAATTCCATTCTGAGCTGTGCTATCTGTGCCGTGTTGTGCATACTATGGAGCACGATAAAATGCTTTTATTAATTTTAAAAGCAAACTGGGTGATAAGGAAATTAATGCAAAAATTTGAGTAGAAAAATGTTTTCGTAATTTCAATGCCTTTCTTCGAACAAGGAAGTGAAAATTGAAAGATCCGGTTCTTTGAGGACATTATTTATTCTTCTGAACTTCTTCATTAAAATATTTGCGATAATTTTCGATTCTTTTTTCCAGTTGGCAACGCGACAGAATTTTAATGAGAGGACACGGGAGCAGTTGAATAAACGGCTTGTGATGTATAACTGCTGTTTTATGATGTAATCGAAAGACGTTACTTTTACTTTCGGAACATATTCTGTTTTACTTAGATTTTCAATTCACAAGAGGATTTCATTCCATGATTACCTGCTTTTAACCTTCAAGCGATGGATGAAACTTTTTCTCAAGAGCACAGAATGCGGTAATCATTCTTGAACGGGGTAAGTTTTTCAACGTGATTTTAAAATTTAATAATCGTGTTAAATAATGATCTTTGCGAAAAAGAAGTGTTTTGAAAGCATGTGCCTCGTTATTCCAGGTAAAATTGCGACATTAGTATCCAGATAGAATTGTAATAAGAAAATACCATTTTTTGCCATTTAAATATCGTTTTGTAGAGTTCCACACAAACCATAAAAAATCTAACATTGAAAATCCATCTCCATTTAAAAGTGAAGTGAAACATCGTCCGCAAAGAAAAAAAAAAAATCTATATAACATGTATAAAAATGGATGTTGGTAAATGTGTGGGTGTGTGTTCTCTAAGATCACAGAAACTACCCGGCAGATTTGGCTGTAACTTTCACCGTTTGTTCTTTTTGTACTGGGAAGGTTTATAGACTAGTTCGAAAAAAATCTGATAGTTCCTTTTTTATTCCAATTTAAGTCCCAATTTTGGCATAAATGCCTCAATAAGGGGGTGAAAAAAAAAGACTTGCACGTGTTAACATTGTGTCCATTGAAAACGCTGATTTTTCTGCTGAAGATGGCATCTGTTAGAATGTTCTAAGTTGAATAAAAAACGAGTTATTAGCGTTTTAGTTCCACGTTCGAAGGTTTTCATCAACGCAATTCATTATTTAGTGTATCATCTCAACTCCCAGTTGATATCTAGAATTGTTGCATTGTTGAATATTTTTGCGTTTCGTCTGACTGTTCGAGGCTTTTCTAAAGTTAAATCTTAAAGAAACGTTTCCCCACAAGATTCACAAATGGATTTGGTTGATTTTTTTCCCATTTAAATGGAAGTTTAATATACTTAATGTTTTTGAGCAATCACGATTGCTTATTGCTTTCATTTGACTGTTTTTGGCGTCCTATCATTTTATTTTCCCACCGCCACCCTCCGCAGCATCACCATCGACCGGGTCCTCACGACGCTGCTCCTATAGCGAAAGCCGTCTCCAGGTTACATCTATGTCCTATGCACACGCGCATACATACACAACTACACACACACGCACGCACGCGCACACACACACACCTACACACACAAACACATACACACACGCGTACATACAGACACCTACACATACACACACACAAACATACACACACACATACACAAAACTACCCACACATTCATGCCTGCACACAAACACAAATGCCTACACACACATACACATACCCTCTACACACAAACACACACGCCTATATACACACACTCGTGATTGCGAAAAACATAATTTGAATTCAAAATGTCAAAATTCAAATTTTTTTTTTTTTTTTTATTTGTGCTGATTGAACACTTTCTCATTATCCAATCTACCAGCAGAAATCTCGCCAAAATGTTTGCAGAAAGATTTCAGTAGCTGATGCATTTGGCAGCTTTTTCAACTGTCGCTGTTTTTGAAGCCAAAGACTTCGTAATAATGTATCTCAGCTTTCACCATGTAAACAAAATATCGCTATTAAAAGAATCTTTAAAAAAAATTTTAATATGTAAAATAATCCATCAATTAAACTAGGCAAATCCATAAACAGCACAAAACTTCCAATAATTTTTCTTTTTGCACAATTTCAAGCAATCGCCAAATTTTACTAGTAAAACCTGTGAAGTTGACCACCCTTGTAAGTTGACCACCTGTCTAAGTTGACCACTTTTTTCAGGCACGGAATTGGCCCTTATCATATAAATCAACCTTTGTAAGTTGACAAGAAAAGTAGTGAACCGCAAGTGGTCAACTTACACAGGTTTCACTGTACTTATTTTGGAAACATTTCAGATGGAACTGTTTAGCGCCATTTTGTGGTGACCAAAAGTATCCGAGCATCTGGCGACAATATCTCTTAAACGAAAATTAGTAACACACCGTTTTACGGAGGGGGAGCATTATCCAAGGTATCCTAAAACGATTGAAGCAAATCCGGTAACATTTTAAATCGCACCAAGAACCCACAATAATTGAAATTTCCCAAAATAACTAGAGCAAGTACAAAGGGATTACGGGCGAGGCTACATTTTTTTAAACAGTTCGTACCTCAATAGACATACAGAGAAGGTAAGACTCTATGTAAAAAAAAATAAGTATTAACTGATAAATATTTTTAAACAAATGAAGTTTAATTTCATATTTCGGAAAATCTTCAAATTTGTATATGCTTAAATTTCGTGCTTTCGTTTCTAGATGAATACTATTTTGCTCTGTATACTTACTGCTATTTTAGTTTTATGAGTAAGGAAGAAGCTCGATTTTTAATCACGTCAAAAAATTTTTTTTTAAATTCTTGCACTTAAAACAGAAAACAAGTGCAAGTAACGATTGTTTCTCATAATTATTACTGATCCAGGTAACGCCGGTTTTTTTTTTGCTGGTAAATAAATAAAAATAAGACAGTTTATAAAGAGAAAGATGAACAATAAAAATGATTTATTATCACTATTGTGTGTGGCGGCGATTCGGGAGGGGGGGGGGGGCGCACCCCCCCCCCCCCCATTTTTTATAACTCATTTATTTATTCTATTTTCCAATTTAGGAACCAAAACTAGGAATTATAATAAAAGCTGGAAGGTTTTACTTTGTATATCTGTTTACGAAACGTAATTTAACGCAAGCAGCAGCTTTTAATTTATGCATTCACTAGCAAAAATACCCGGCGTTGCCTGGGTCAGTAATAATTAAGAGAAAAAATCGTTACTTGCTTTTGTTTTCTGTTTTAAGTGAAAGAATTTAAAACACATCTTTTTTGACGTGATTAAAAATCGAGTTTCTTCCTTAACCATAAAACTAAAATAGCAATAAGTATAAAGAACAAAGTAGTATTGATTTAGAAACGAAAGCACTATATTTAAGCATATACAAATTTAAAAAACATGAAATTAATCTTCTCATGTTTAAAAAGATTAATCTGTTGATACTTTTTTTTTTTAACATGGAGTCTAAAACCTTCTCTGTATGGCTAATGAAGTACGAAGTGATTAAAAAAAAGTAGCTGCGCTCGTAATCCCCTTATACTTGCTGTAGTTATTTCGGGAAATTTCAATCATTGTGGCTCTTGTTGTGATTTTACCGAATTTGCGAAAGTCGTTTCGGGGTACTTTCGATGATGCTCCCCCATTCTTTCCTTACTTTGTAAAACGATATGATATTAATTATGTTTCTCAGCTTTCACCATGTAAACAAAATATCGCTATTAAAAGAATCTTTAAAAAAAATTTTAATATGTAAAATAATCCATCAATTAAACTAGGCAAATCCATAAACAGCACAAAACTTCCAATAATTTTTCTTTTTGCACAATTTCAAGCAATCGCCAAATTTTACTAGTAAAACCTGTGAAGTTGACCACCCTTGTAAGTTGACCACCTGTCTAAGTTGACCACTTTTTTCAGGCACGGAATTGGCCCTTATCATATAAATCAACCTTTGTAAGTTGACAAGAAAAGTAGTGAACCGCAAGTGGTCAACTTACACAGGTTTCACTGTACTTATTTTGGAAACATTTCAGATGAAACTGTTTAGCGCCATTTTGTGGTGACCAAAAGTATCCGAGCATCTGGCGACAATATCTCTTAAACGAAAATTAGTAACACACCGTTTTACGGAGGGGGAGCATTATCCAAGGTATCCTAAAACGATTGAAGCAAATCCGGTAACATTTTAAATCGCACCAAGAACCCACAATAATTGAAATTTCCCAAAATAACTAGAGCAAGTACAAAGGGATTACGGGCGAGGCTACATTTTTTTAAACAGTTCGTACCTCAATAGACATACAGAGAAGGTAAGACTCTATGTAAAAAAAATAAGTATTAACTGATAAATATTTTTAAACAAATCAAGTTTAATTTCATATTTCGGAAAATCTTCAAATTTGTATATGCTTAAATTTCGTGCTTTCGTTTCTAGATGAATACTATTTTGCTCTGTATACTTACTGCTATTTTAGTTTTATGAGTAAGGAAGAAGCTCGATTTTTAATCACGTCAAAAAAATTTTTTTTAAATTCTTGCACTTAAAACAGAAAACAAGTGCAAGTAACGATTGTTTCTCATAATTATTACTGATCCAGGTAACGCCGGTTTTTTTTTGCTGGTAAATAAATAAAAATAAGACAGTTTATAAAGAGAAAGATGAACAATAAAAATGATTTATTATCACTATTGTGTGTGGCGGCGATTCGGGAGGGGGGGGGGCGCACCCCCCCCCCATTTTTTATAACTCATTTATTTATTCTATTTTCCAATTTAGGAACCGAAACTAGGAATTATAATAAAAGCTGGAAGGTTTTACTTTGTATATCTGTTTACGAAACGTAATTTAACGCAAGCAGCAGCTTTTAATTTATGCATTCACTAGCAAAAATACCCGGCGTTGCCTGGGTCAGTAATAATTAAGAGAAAAAATCGTTACTTGCTTTTGTTTTCTGTTTTAAGTGAAAGAATTTAAAACACATCTTTTTTGACGTGATTAAAAATCGAGTTTCTTCCTTAACCATAAAACTAAAATAGCAATAAGTATAAAGAACAAAGTAGTATTGATTTAGAAACGAAAGCACTATATTTAAGCATATACAAATTTAAAAAACATGAAATTAATCTTCTCATGTTTAAAAAGATTAATCTGTTGATACTTTTTTTTTTTAACATGGAGTCTAAAACCTTCTCTGTATGGCTAATGAAGTACGAAGTGATTAAAAAAAAGTAGCTGCGCTCGTAATCCCCTTATACTGGCTGTAGTTATTTCGGGAAATTTCAATCATTGTGGCTCTTGTTGTGATTTTACCGAATTTGCGAAAGTCGTTTCGGGGTACTTTCGATGATGCTCCCCCATTCTTTCCTTACTTTGTAAAACGATATGATATTAATTATGTTTCTCAGCTTTCACCATGTAAACAAAATATCGCTATTAAAAGAATCTTTAAAAAAAATTTTAATATGTAAAATAATCCATCAATTAAACTAGGCAAATCCATAAACAGCACAAAACTTCCAATAATTTTTCTTTTTGCACAATTTCAAGCAATCGCCAAATTTTACTAGTAAAACCTGTGAAGTTGACCACCCTTGTAAGTTGACCACCTGTCTAAGTTGACCACTTTTTTCAGGCACGGAATTGGCCCTTATCATATAAATCAACCTTTGTAAGTTGACAAGAAAAGTAGTGAACCGCAAGTGGTCAACTTACACAGGTTTCACTGTACTTATTTTGGAAACATTTCAGATGAAACTGTTTAGCGCCATTTTGTGGTGACCAAAAGTATCCGAGCATCTGGCGACAATATCTCTTAAACGAAAATTAGTAACACACCGTTTTACGGAGGGGGAGCATTATCCAAGGTATCCTAAAACGATTGAAGCAAATCCGGTAACATTTTAAATCGCACCAAGAACCCACAATAATTGAAATTTCCCAAAATAACTAGAGCAAGTACAAAGGGATTACGGGCGAGGCTACATTTTTTTAAACAGTTCGTACCTCAATAGACATACAGAGAAGGTAAGACTCTATGTAAAAAAAAATAAGTATTAACTGATAAATATTTTTAAACAAATGAAGTTTAATTTCATATTTCGGAAAATCTTCAAATTTGTATATGCTTAAATTTCGTGCTTTCGTTTCTAGATGAATACTATTTTGCTCTGTATACTTACTGCTATTTTAGTTTTATGAGTAAGGAAGAAGCTCGATTTTTAATCACGTCAAAAAATTTTTTTTTAAATTCTTGCACTTAAAACAGAAAACAAGTGCAAGTAACGATTGTTTCTCATAATTATTACTGATCCAGGTAACGCCGGTTTTTTTTTTGCTGGTAAATAAATAAAAATAAGACAGTTTATAAAGAGAAAGATGAACAATAAAAATGATTTATTATCACTATTGTGTGTGGCGGCGATTCGGGAGGGGGGGGGGGGCGCACCCCCCCCCCCATTTTTTATAACTCATTTATTTATTCTATTTTCCAATTTAGGAACCAAAACTAGGAATTATAATAAAAGCTGGAAGGTTTTACTTTGTATATCTGTTTACGAAACGTAATTTAACGCAAGCAGCAGCTTTTAATTTATGCATTCACTAGCAAAAATACCCGGCGTTGCCTGGGTCAGTAATAATTAAGAGAAAAAATCGTTACTTGCTTTTGTTTTCTGTTTTAAGTGAAAGAATTTAAAACACATCTTTTTTGACGTGATTAAAAATCGAGTTTCTTCCTTAACCAAAAAACTAAAATAGCAATAAGTATAAAGAACAAAGTAGTATTGATTTAGAAACGAAAGCACTATATTTAAGCATATACAAATTTAAAAAACATGAAATTAATCTTCTCATGTTTAAAAAGATTAATCTGTTGATACTTTTTTTTTTTAACATGGAGTCTAAAACCTTCTCTGTATGGCTAATGAAGTACGAAGTGATTAAAAAAAAGTAGCTGCGCTCGTAATCCCCTTATACTTGCTGTAGTTATTTCGGGAAATTTCAATCATTGTGGCTCTTGTTGTGATTTTACCGAATTTGCGAAAGTCGTTTCGGGGTATTTTCGATGATGCTCCCCCATTCTTTCCTTACTTTGTAAAACGATATGATATTAATTATGTTTCTCAGCTTTCACCATGTAAACAAAATATCGCCAATCAAAGAATTTTCAAAAGACTTTTTTTACTGTGTTAAATTATCCAGCAACTAAATTAGGCAAATCCATAAACAGCACAAAAACTTCCATTATTTTTCCTTTTTGCACGATTTCAAACAATCACCAAATTTTACTACTTATTTTGGAAACATTTCGGATGAAACTGTTTAAGCGTCATTTTATGGTGACCAAAAGTATCTCAGCATCTGGCGACGATATCTCTGTAACAAAAATTAATATCATATCGTTTTACAAAGTAAGGAAAGAAGGGGGGAGCATCATCGAAGGTACCCCAAAACGACTTTCGCAAATTCGGTAAAATCGCATCAAAAGCCCACAATGATTGAAATTTCCCAAAATAACTAAAGCAAGTATAAGGGGATTACGAGCGCAGCTACTTTTTTTTAACCACTTCGTACTTCATTAGCCATACAGAGAAGGTTTTAGACTCCATGTTAAAAAAAAAAAAGTATCAACAGATTAATCTTTTTAAACATGAGAAGAATAATTTCATGTTCTGGAAATTTGTATATGCTTAAATATAGTGCTTTCGTTTCTAAATCAATACTATTTTGTTCTTTATACTTCTTGCTATTTTACTTTTATGGGTAAGGAAGAAACTCTATTTTTAATCACGTCAAAAAAGATGTGTTTTAAATTCTTTCACTTAAAACAGAAAACAAAAGCAAGTAACGATTTTTTCTCTTAATTATTACTGACCCAGGCAACGCCGGGTATTTTTGCTAGTGAATGCATAAATTAAAAGCTGCTGCTTGCGTTAAATTACGTTTCGTAAACAGATATACAAAGTAAAACCTTCCAGCTTTTATTATAATTCCTAGTTTTGGTTCCTAAATTGGAAAATAGAATAAATAAATGAGTTATAAAAAATGGGGGGGGGGGGGGGGGGGGTGCGCCCCCCCCCTCCCGAATCGCCGCCACACACAATAGTGATAATAAATCATTTTTATTGTTCATCTTTCTCTTTATATTATTTTTATTTATTTACCAGCAAAAAAAAACCGGCGTTACCTGGATCAGTAATAATTATGAGAAACAATCGTTACTTGCACTTGTTTTCTGTTTTAAGTGCAAGAATTTAAAAAAAAATTTTTTGACGTGATTAAAAATAGAGTTTCTTCCTTACCCATAAAAGTAAAATAGCAAGAAGTATAAAGAACAAAATAGTATTGATTTAGAAACGAAAGCACTATATTTAAGCATATACAAATTTCCAGAACATGAAATTATTCTTCTCATGTTTAAAAAGATTAATCTGTTGATACTTTTTTTTTTTAACATGGAGTCTAAAACCTTCTCTGTATGGCTAATGAAGTACGAAGTGGTTAAAAAAAAGTAGCTGCGCTCGTAATCCCCTTATACTTGCTTTAGTTATTTTGGGAAATTTCAATCATTGTGGGCTTTTGATGCGATTTTACCGAATTTGCGAAAGTCGTTTTGGGGTACCTTCGATGATGCTCCCCCCTTCTTTCCTTACTTTGTAAAACGATATGATATTAATTTTTGTTACAGAGATATCGTCGCCAGATGCTGAGATACTTTTGGTCACCATAAAATGACGCTTAAACAGTTTCATCCGAAATGTTTCCAAAATAAGTAGTAAAATTTGGTGATTGTTTGAAATCGTGCAAAAAGGAAAAATAATGGAAGTTTTTGTGCTGTTTATGGATTTGCCTAATTTAGTTGCTGGATAATTTAACACAGTAAAAAAAGTCTTTTGAAAATTCTTTGATTGGCGATATTTTGTTTACATGGTGAAAGCTGAGAAACATTATGACGTAGTCTTCGGCTTTAAAAACAGCGACGTTGAAAAAACTGCCAAATGCATCAGCTACGGAAATCTTTGTGCAAAAATTTTGGCGATCTGCTGGTTGATATGATAATGAGTAAGTGTTCAATCAGCATAAATATCAATAAAAACCATTAATTACATTAAAGTTCCGTTTAATTGGAAAATGATCAGCCAAATCATGTATTATTTGCCAATCTTGTGCAAAAATCATACTTCAAGATTTGACTTGAGAAAAGCCTTGACCAGTTACGAAAAGCAAAGATAGTCAACAATACAACAATTGTCGCTATCGACAGGGAGTTGAGATGATACACTAAATACTGTATTGAGTTGAGGAAAGCCTTTGAACATGGAACTAAAAAGCTCATAACTCGTTTTTTATTCGACTTAGAAATTTGGAACAGGTGCCATCTTCATCAGAAAAATCAGAGCTTTCGATGGAGATATAATGTTAATATGTGCAAGTATTTTTTCATCCCAATATTAGAGAATTTATACAAAAATTGTGTTTTATTGCCCCCCTAAGGGGGTTTTGCCCCCCCATAACGGGACGAAAACTACCCTATGTGTTATTCTGATGCATAAGCTATATTATTGTAAAGTTTCATCAAAATCCGTTCAGTAGTTTTTGCGTGAAAGAGTAACAAACATCCATCCATACATCCATACAGACAAACTTTCGCATATATAATAGTAGTAAGATTGTTTAGATTTTTCTAAATCAATTGTTTCACTTGAAAACATGCCATACTTGTTCAAAGAAAGTATTACCAAGTGTTTGCGACATCTCAAAATACTTTGGGCTAAATAATGTAAGTCTAACTCATCAGGGCCGTACACAAGGGGGGGGGGGTGTCTTAGGATGCCCCCCCCCCCCGAAAAGTTCGGTTTGACACTTAAATGTTCGTTTATATTTAAAAATTTCCAAAAAATATTGTTCCAAAACTCAAATGTCTTTTATATGTATATTAATTGCATAAAACGCTTTCATAATAGATAACCCGACGACTTGAAAATTAACACAAATTGCGCAAAGCTCGGCATGAAAGTTTTTAAACCCTCCCCGAAATTATTTTCTGGTTACGGCCCTGTAACTCATGTATAAGTGTTTATCGGGGAAAGTTATTGTGTACAAAATTCATCAAAATCTTAATAAAAACGCGAGTGAAGTTGCTAGATTCCCATCAACTACCACTCATTTGCTCTGAAAACCAACCCGAGAAAAATCTTGTACACCTCTCTCTCTCTCTCTCTTTTTTTTCAATTTTTTTGCTGCCGCTAAAAGTGCTATGGCTTTTAGATGTTTTTTTTTTTTTGCCCCCGTCCCCCACTTCCCAGTCCCAATCGCCGGCTCTGCTTAATATCTGTTCATTACACCCTATCGTAACTCTTAGGCTGAGGAAAGTATAATATACATCAATGCTAAAATACAGAAGAATACCCATCCCCTCCAGGGAAAAAAAAATTCAAAGTTAAATACTGTTACAAATCCTGTAAATAGTAATTATTGTAGTAACGTAACCTGTAAATAGTTTCCCGTAATGAATATACAACCCCTTTTCATTCGGCTAAAGTATACGACCCCCTGTTTTCTTTTCTTTTCATTGATAAAATTTGATAACGGTCTACGCATTTCGAGAAGAGGTAAGAATGTTGTGGAAAATTCTTCGATGTTTATAAAAGCGTCCTGCGTGATAAAGAGGGGAGTTTCGATTCAGATTTCGAACTGAGAGCGTATTTGCTCTGTTTATAGCGAGGCATTTCGCTGTGTTCTTTTCGTATTTGGAAGTAAATACGTGTGTAACCGTTAAGTTTACGGTGTTGTGTGATAATTGCTTAATTGCTGATGAATAATTTAGCAGTTGTTAACGATTTCTCCTGTACATAGTGTAAATAAAGCTCCTGTGTTTTTATCAAGAACTGTGTCTTCATTTCAAGAAAGTTGGAAGTCTCGCCGAATCCGTTACAATACTATAACAAGTTGTACGGAAAAACGTACAACTTGTCCCGTACGTATGAATAAACTAGCAGAAATACCCGGCGTTGCCTGGGTCAGTAATAATAGGGTCGTTTCCAAAATTTTGAAAGTATTTTTTTTTTTCTGAAAGAGCGTGCTTAAAAACATAAGATCTGACCATTTTTTAAATAATTTGTTCAAGTTTAATGTTTTAAAAAAACAAATACTTAAATCGGTGCGCTTTCATTATTTATACTTCTGCCGGATGACATCACAAATGATGAAATGTCGTTTAGTGTTGCCACTCACAGAGCTAAATATTTAATTCGCATCTTTACTCACGTGTATTGGCAACGATATGGTTGATCACAAGAGTAGAGCGCAATTTTAATTCGCTTCTTGATTATCATAACGTGGAAACGTGGTGAAAGATGCGGCAAAGTGCATCATTTGTGACGTCATTAAGACCACGCCTCGTTTGAAAAATCTGACATTAAAAAAAAATTAATTACAAAATAACCGTTGGGAAAATGAAATTATTTCCGGATCCAAGTTATTGTTATTATTTTTTTGCTTATTTTATCAATTTCAGTGACTAAAAGTACTACTTTTGACTGAAGGAAACCACCCCATTGTAAGAAACAATCGCTACTTTCTTTCGTTTTCTGTTTTAACTGAAAGAACTCAAAACACACCGCTTTGACATGATTAAAAATCGAGCTTCTTCCTTACCCATAAAAGTGAAATAGCAATAAGTATAAAGAACGAACGAATATTCATTTAGAAACGAAAACACGAATTTAAGCACATAAAAATTTGAAGAATTTTCAAAATATGAACTAACAAAAACAAAGATCACTAAAAAAACCGTGTGCTTTATTTAATTAAATAGTACACACACACAAAAGAAAATAAAAGCTCTCTATTATGTTTCTTTATGGGTGCAAAAAGTAGTGTTTCCAAATGTTTAAGTGACTTTAAACTCATGTTTGCTCCGGAGAGACCTTGATTCAAAATTTTCATTATGATTACTTTTAATATTGCTGTTGTTAGGCAAAAATTTTTTGTAACCATGGGTTTTATATTCGCAACTCCAGAGCTCGAATACGCTACCTTGCGGTGGTTACCAATACTAAAGAAAAAGGTAAAACATTCCATTCCACGTCTTTTCTTTGGGGGAAATTAAAGGCTTCAAGCAGTTTGTGATGTTGTAATGTAATTTCAGAAGAATAGAAAAGAAAGCTCCTCACAAATACAATGAAAAGTTACTGTGTAAAAATTTGTTTTAACTTTTTCATTCGCCATAAGACAGTGGCTGCTGCGCCCCCCCCCCCCCATAGTTTTTTAAAGTTGCGAATTTAATCATTTAATGGGGAAATTACATGAAATTTATTGTTTTCCACCATAACTTTTTAAAACTAAGTTTTTAAGGAATAAATTATAGCCTAAGTTGTTCCCTGATAGTGTAGCTATCTATTGTGAAAAAATGGTTAAAATCCGTCCAGTAGTTTTGAAGTTTATCCCGGACATCCGGACAGAGATTAGCCCTTTATGTATAAAGAAGAGGATGCAATTCCTAAGAAAGCAATATCATGCTTGCTCCAGAGAGGCCTTGATTCAAAATTTACATTACGATTACTTTTAATATTGCTGTTGTTAGGCAACGAATTTTCGAAACAATGGGTTTAATCTTTAATTATTTGATGTGGAAATTACATTGCATATACTGTTTTCGATCACGACGTTCTTAAACTAAGTTTTTTAGCAATAAAGTATAGCTTAAGTTGTTCCCCGATTTAAAAAAAAAAATGTAGCTATCTATGGTGAAAAAAATGGTTAAAATCCCTCCAGTAGTTTTGAAGTTTACCCCGGACATCCGGACAGAGATTAGCCCTTTATGTATAAAGATGAGGATACAACTCCTAAGAAAGCAATAAATGTCATGCTTGTCCAGAGAAGCCTTGATTAAAAATATTAATTGTGATTACTTTTAATATTGCTGTTGTTAGCCAACGAATTTTCCTAACAATGGCTTTTATATTTAATCATTGAATGGGGAAATTACATGAAATTTACTATTTTCCACCACAACTTTTTAAAACTAAGTTCTTTAGCAATAAATTATAGCCTAAGTTGTTCCCTGATAATTTAGCTATCTATGGTGATAAAATGGTTAAAATCCGTCCAGTAGTTTTGAAGTTTAACCCAGACATCCGGACAGAAGTAGTCCTTTATGTATAAAGATGAGGATACAACTCCTAAGAAAGCAATAAATGTCATGCTTGCTCCAGAGACGCCTTGATTTAAAATTTACATTATGATTACTTTTAATGTTGCAGTTGTTAGGCAACGGATTTTCGAAACGATGGGTTTAATCTTTAAACATTTGATGTGGAAATTACATGACATTTACTGTTTCCGATCACGACGTTTTTAAACTAAGTTTTTTAGCAATAAAGTATAGCTTAAGTTGTTCCCCGATTAAAAAAAAAAATGTAGCTATCTATGGTGAAAAAAATGGTTAAAATCCCTCCAGTAGTTTTGAAGTTTACCCCGGACATCCGGACAGAAGTAGTCCTTTATGTATAAAGATAAGGATGCAACTCCTAAGAAAGCAATAAATATCATGCTTGCTCCAGAGAGGCCTTGATTCAAAATTTACATTATGATTACTTTTAATGTTGCAGTTGTTAGGCAACGGATTTTCGAAACAATGGGTTTAATCTTTAAACATTTGATGTGGAAATTACATGACATATACTGTTTTCGATCACGACGTTCTTAAACTAAGTTTTTTAGCAATAAAGTATAGCTTAAGTTGTTCCCCGATTAAAAAAAAAATGTAGCTATCTATGGTGAAAAAAATGGTTAAAATCCCTCCAGTAGTTTTGAAGTTTACCCCGGACATCCGGACAGAAGTAGTCCTTTATGTATAAAGATAAGGATGCAACTCCTAAGAAAGCAATAAATATCATGCTTGCTCCAGAGAGGCCTTGATTCAAAATTTACATTATGATTACTTTTAATGTTGCAGTTGTTAGGCAACGGATTTTCGAAACAATGGGTTTAATCTTTATACATTTGATGTGGAAATTACATGACATTTACTGTTTTCGATCACGACGTTTTCAAACTAAGTTTTTTAGCAATAAATTATAGCCTAAAATGTTAACTGATAATGTAGCTATCTATGTGGAAAAAATGGTTAAAATCCGTCTAGTAGTTTTGAAGTGTACCCCGGACAGAAGTAGCCCTTTATGTATAAAGATAAGGATGCAACTCCTAAGAAAGCAATAAATATGCTTGCTCCAGAGAGGCCTTGATTCAAAATTTACATTATGATTACTTTTAATGTTGCAGTTGTTAGGCAACGGATTTTCGAAACAATGGGTTTAATCTTTAAACATTTGATGTGGAAATTACATGACATTTACTGTTTTCGATCACGACGTTTTTAAACTAAGTTTTTTAGCAATAAATTATAGCCTAAGTTGTTCCTTGATAATGTAGCTATCTATGGTGAAAAAATGGTTAAAATCCGTCCAGTAGTTTTGTAGTTTACCCCGGACTTCCGGACAGAAGTAGCCCTTTATGTATAAAGATGACGGAATTTCGTTGCTTAAGGAAATTACAACGTTATTTTGAAAAACGAGATGGAATCATGTGTTTGAATAGTGGGAAGGGATTTGAAAAATGTTATGTACCCTTATATGAGAGCAGGGGGGGGGGCAAAATTTTACAAAATCATCCTTGCGTAATTATTGAATTGCCTTTTACCTATAAAGCCTGAATGAATTTATTTTCTCAATCCGAAATGAATAAAATAATTAAATAAATAAAATTAAAATCAACAGCAATAAATTTTAAAAATTAACACTTATTGATATTGAAGAGTTAAAAATGATCACTTGAAGAGTTGAATTGCAATCATGCACATTTTAATATTTTCTTCCTTTATCTTTTCATGTTCAATTGGTTTTGCTTCAAGTTTTTTTTTTTTTTTTTTTGCTTAACTGAAATCTTTCTAGATGTACGCAATGAAATTGCTTCTTTGAATTAATGATGCTGTAGAGAAATCAACAGTTTCAAAAAATTAATATTAAGGAATAGGCTTATTTTATTTTGAAAATGTCAAAATTATCTAGAGTTATATATGATGAAGTAGTATTAGTTTGGGAGTCTGTAAAATATCATTGTAAAAATAAGCAATCAAAATTGTAAATCAAGTTTTTAAATTCAGTTTTTTTTTTTTGATCAATGCTATAAGTAGGAAAAAAAAATCAACTTCTCTGAAAAAAAAAAAAAAAAAAAAAAAAAAAAACTCATACGTGAGTCTAATTTTCAGAAAAACCACATGTGGAAAAAATGTCGTCTGCAGAAATCGTTTGACGTAAGAGCAAACCACTGTTAATATTTTGATACATTCTAGAACAAAAAAGCGTTTAATAATAAAGCCAACATTCTTTTTCTTTTTTGTTGAAAAACACCGGGCGAATAACACTTTGAGAAGTCGCGTTTATTCCCCGAGTGACCTTGATTTTGGCATTCGAAGAGTTGACTTCGAAGTTACAGAATACTTATTCAATCCTTGCTCATCAGGTGTTCCTGTTGTGCAGCACGTTCCTGCCGGCATAGTGAGTACTACTTTGAAGTTTTCGTTAGGTAATTTAGATTACACTGTTTCTACGTTTATTTTTGTGTCGGAAAGGTTAACTGAGCTTTCTGTGGCGTTGGTTTGAACTGGTTGGTTTGAAATAATTTGAAGTCATCATGTTATACAGTAGACCCTCGTTTTACGCGGGGATTACGTTCCACGGAAATGCCGCGTAAATCGAAACCGCATAAATTGAGACTTAATAGTAGTGTTGAAATAGGGGTTAGGTTCCGTAGATAAAAAAAACTACTTTATTCTAGTGATGACTAATTGTATAATAAGTTTAATGTGTACTTACAGTGGCTCCCAAAAGTGTTCGTACACTTTGAAATTTTTTAGAAAAACCAATGTAACTCAAAACTGAATTCGAATATGAAGTTCAATATTTTTTCACATCATTCCTATGTCATTGTAAATAAAACCCTGTAGTTTTTTCAAAATATTGACGGATTTTCTTTTTGAAATGGGTCAGAAAACGAAGAGACAGAGAAATAACACGCCACAAAAGTCATCGTACACTCAAATATTTTCGAATTAATTCATGATTAAAATTATCATATGGCATTTTATTAATATTTTTGCATTGTGTTGACCCTTAAGAGTGATTTGGCTTTACTTTTTTGTTTATTTATTCCTTAATATTGTGCTTATTACTGTAAAATGGCTGGTATTCGTAAAAAACCCACAAACACCATTCAAAATTTGATTTTTTTTTCCCAAAGTAGTGGTAAATTGGTTTGAAATGTCTCTAAATTAGTTAATTTATTTGTTTGTATAGTAAAGTGCTTGAAAAAATGCTTTAAAAAAAGGAATCAGACCGAAAAAAAGGTAAGAAAAGGTCAACCGGCGAAGTTGACAAAGCGTGATCGGAGATTTCAGGTTAAAACATTTATGAAAAATACACATTTGAGTGCTGTAAAAGTTTCTGCAGAGTTAAATGAAACATTTTGCATTTAATTTTCACCTAAAATTGTTCTCCAAGTTCTCTGGTTAGCTGGATTAAATGGGACCTCTTCCCGCAGAAATTTTCTTGGTCGTGCGAAAAACAGAAAGTTTACGCTTTTCGCCGCAAAATCAATGATAAATAAGCTAAAAACGTTTTAGAATCACGCCTTACTTACAGATAAAAATAAATTCAACATTTTTGGTTAAATTGTTGTATAACTGTAAGTAGAAGAAAAAATTAGGAACTTAATCTTAAGAACTTATTTGGATCAGTCAGGGTTGGCTTTCTGCCGGCAGAAACTAGTTTTTGCCGTGCCAGTGGCAGAAACTGGTTAAAACCGGTAAAAACCGGCAGAAACTGGTAAAAACCGGCAAAAACTTAAAAGCGTCTTTAATAACTAAAGTAATTATTAAATGATATTTGTTTAAGTCAACTAAGAAATTAAACTTTATTTCATCATTTAAAAAAATAAAATCCTATGCTAGTGCCCTTAATTTAGTTCAGAAAGGGAACTTTTCAATTGCAGATGCCCGAAAAATTTGGATTAATATTAGAAAGGACGAGAAATAATTCGGGTGCTCAGGAAAGAGGAGTGACATACAGAACTAAACAGGCATTACTGATTGTAATTTGAATGCTTATGTAAGCTTCATCTAAATTGCTTGTGATTGAAATTATCGTGTGCTTCAAGAAGAAAGTGCCCGAATTTTACTTGCCAATATTATTGTACGATATTTTGCCCTTATGTCATAGCTTTGCAAAATAAATTGACCCTATTTCTCGAAACTTATTTTTCCAGTCAAATTTGTACCATTTTTATAGTTACTGCATGGTAGACCAGTTTAGAAAAATATGCACTAGATGAAAGTTTCACAAACATTGCTTGTTCCTTGGTGCATTGCCTCCTAGCTCTTCTGTAGCAAGACTATTCTAAAATTTCTTATTTGTGCACGTTAAATTGAGAAACTGTTTAGATTATAGAAAACTCCTTTTCTAAGAGCCAACAGCAGAGTTAAGAGAATGTCACATTTAAGCTTTAACTGAGAAGATATTGTAATTAAAGTATGCTTTGGGGTTTACAACTAATTATGTTTTTCCATGCATTTTCTATTGTATGTCAGTAATTATTTTTTTGTCATTTTGTGAGTTTTTGCCAGTTTCTGCCACAAATGTGGCAGAAAGTGGTTTTTGCCATGCCGGTTTTAACCGGTTTCTACCAGTGGTTTTAACCGCTTCGGCAGAAACTTGCCAACCCTGGGATCAGTTAATCCGGACGGTGGAGGTTTTCTAGTGTGAGGGTGCAGATCAGCATCAGGACTTGGTAGCTTGTAATTTTTTGATGAAATAATGAATCATGCTGTTCCTTTAAATATTTTAAAAACAAATTTTGAACTCTTAGCTTAAAATTTGGTTATTGGAAACATTTTTGTTTTTTATCAAGATAACGATAAGAAGCACACGGTTTTCAACGTTTGCGTCCACTGCCTCAAAAATTGTCCTTAAGTTTAGAAAATACCCCCTCAGTCTCCAGATTTTAACTTAATGTAACGTATTTAGAGATATCTAGAGGCTAGATTACGAAAATAGGGCTTTAAAACGAAAATAGAGCTAGAAACAGTAAAACTCGAAGTGTGGTTGAACACTTACTCAGAAATTACGCAACAAAAAAAAAGAAAGAAAAAGAATGAAATCATTCCTAGACGTTTAAAAGGTGTTACGAATACTGTATGATATTCCACTAATTAATAACTTAATCAAAAGTTAGATTATTTCATAATATATAGCCATTTTATAAAGTGTACGAAGACTTTTGTGAGATAAAATTTCTGGCACTTTTTGGTTTTTGATTTTTAAAAAATTAAGTTTAAATATTTTTTAAAAACTTTTCATGTAGTTTTGTTAAAAATTGATCATAGATCTTAGAATTAAATACCCATTCCAAAATATTAATTCTAACCAATGGATTGGGGCCTATTTCGTTGAAAGTCGTAGGTGTACGAAGACTTTTGGGAGCCACTGTATATTGATTTTTGTGCACAATATGCATAAAGAAAACAGAAATTAATTTCGTGTTCTGTTTATAAAGAGGAGCTGGCCATCAGTGTTGCCAGATTGGGGGAATTTTCCCCATTTTGGGGAAATCTGGTGCTCTCTGGAGAAATTTTGGGGAAATGGGTTTTGAGGGGAATTCTTTGGGGAAAAATTTTTTTCTTGGGGAAAACCAGAGGAAAAAAAACCTCACGGAAAAAAGAATTTTTTTCGTATTTAGATTTGCGTCAAGAAGTAGTTACATTGTTTGTATCAAACAGCGTTGGTTTAGCTTTGCTCAACTTTATGGAATTCGCATTCCGCATTATGTGGAATATTATGGTATGGAATTCGCATTAATGTTCTGCGTGAGTAACTAGTTGATAAGTGAAACGGGCAAAAATAAGTGTGATGAAGAATGTTTTTGGATAAATATATACAAAAATCATAGTTTAAATGTAAAGCAGAAGCAGAGTAGTAAATGCAAGTAGAAAAAAAAAACACATGAGGCTATTTCTTATCTCTCGGTCAGGCGCTTGTATTTATGACTAGTGGCATCCGCATGGCTTTGCCTGTAGTAGAAAATTAAAAGGTCTTTTGGTTCCCCCGTATATTTACAAATAATGCATGATGAATTTCTCGCCAATTATCTTGCCCACGTTACGGTTCCACGTTATGATAGCTTGGTAATTTACGTCGTCCATCTTATGATAATTTTGCTCGGGAAAATGTTTTTTAAATTGTAATAGAAAAAGAATAAAATCGAATTTTCGAAAAATAGCTTCGAGGTACACACCCTATGCTACAAACTAACTTTGTGCTAAATTTCATAAAAATCGGCAGAATGGTCTATGCGCTGTGCGCGTCACAGAGATCCTGACAGACAGAGAGACTTTCAGCTTTATTATTAGTACAGATAAAGAAAGATAAAGATAAAGAAGAAAAAAAAAAAAAAAGCAAAAATGGGAAGAAAAAAAAAAGTTGGGGAATTTTATAAGAAAACTTGGCTATTTGGGGAGAAAAAAATTTTTTTTCAAGAGACAAAAATATTAGAGGAAGTCGATTCATTTTCTGAAAATATTAGTGGAAAAATTATTTTTGAATTTGGGGAATTTTGGTAGAAAACATCACTTTTTGGGGAAAAATTGGAAGGGAATTGGGGAAATCTGGATTTGACCATCTGGCAAAACTGCTGGCCATGATAGTCTGTTGGCAGTGAATAAGAATTTTTCTCTAAATTCTTTGTAGAGCGTTAACGCATCCATGACCACTTGCGTCATTTCCATGATAGAATCTTCCTTCACTAACAAATCACAAAAATCATTTCTATTGTCTAGGAATGGCTCAAAATTTTCAATGTGAGCGTTTTTGGTTATGTGTCACCGATGTCGGTATCCTCGTTGGTTTTGGCCGCCTTTGTCACTACTAAAAGCTCTTCTAGTGAGTTCTGAACTGTGTGAGTTTAATAACTTTACTTCTGGAAAGAGCTTTGGAACCAATTACATAAAATGGCTCCGGTGGCCCAAGCTCGATGATTAGCACGCCAAAATGCAGCTTATTAAGTGTAATCTGCAATCTTTAGGAGTTTGGATTTTGGAAGAGGGGAAAATTTTATTTGTTTGCTTTGCCGCATCCGCGTAAAACCAAAACTCATCCGCGTAAAATAAAATAAAGGTGTCAAGTCTTAAACCGCGTATAATCGAAACCGCATAAAATAAATCCGCGTAAAATGAGGGTCTACTGTAATTTTAAAACAGTCGCAGTCGAATGAAATATTGTTGTATTGTTTTTCTATATGTTTTCCTTACAAAATGCTTAAGACAAGAGTACAGATATACTTCAAATCTCAGCGAATTTCCTTTCGCTGGATTCATAAAGGAATTAAAGCTTAGAACTATTAGGATTTCTGTGGAAATTTATCATAAAATGTTGTAATTTTCCTGGCAAATAATTGGAAAAATAACATTTTGAAGGGTTGTTATGCAAATTTTCAAACGATTTTTTTTTATCTTAAGTTTTTTTTTTTTGACTGCTTTCAGATTAGTTTTTTTTTTTTTTTTAAATTGAAATATTTCCACATGTACACAATGAAATTGTGATTAGAAATCATCTTGCATAAATTCCTCGCGGATTCAATTTATTGTGGTACAGATTCAATGCAACTTCTTCAATTATTTTTTTTCAGGTAGATAATGTTATATTAATTGCAGTGATATGATTTTTACTTATTTGAATAAAACTGACGTACAATTCTCCTCAAATGAGAAAAATATTCTATGGACCGTTAGCTAAAGGATATTATTTTCCGATAGAATAAAAAGTGTAACGATTTAATAGCAAGATGTATTGAATTGTGACTGATTCGAGCCGCGAAGAATTAATACACTCTTCCAAATCCTTGCTGCAGTGTGAGACGAAAAAGAGAAATAATACATATAAGGTAGATTTTAAATTATCCAAACATCAGTGAATCGAACGCATATTATACAGCTTTGCGAATGAACTTATTGGGATTATTAGTTTGATGTTGAATTTAAATTGTTTGTACTTTGTTATGTATTTGGGAACAAATAGCTACAATTGTTAGATACTTTTGTTCTCCTTTTATCTGTAAAACTTGTAATAGAGCTTATGCTTGATTAGAATTTAAAATGCTTCTTGAATTTTTCTGATAGAAAACTCCCTATTTTGCTCCTAAACAAAAAAGTGTGAATACTAGGAGCAGCTA
Source organism: Uloborus diversus (assembly GCF_026930045.1). Taxonomy (NCBI): domain Eukaryota; kingdom Metazoa; phylum Arthropoda; class Arachnida; order Araneae; family Uloboridae; genus Uloborus; species Uloborus diversus. The sequence continues at coordinate 6,440,743 of NC_072737.1, forward strand.
CTCTTATATAAGTCTTACAGAGAAGCAAATGTTTCCTCTCTCGTGCTAAACAGGGAAGAGGGATACAGTGGATCAAAAAAACAATTAAAAAGTAATAAGGAATGCTTTATATTAGTCAGGGGTGCCCAGCTAGAGGAGGGGGGGGGGGCATGGTGCGACTGCGACATTGAAAAATTTAGGGGGGAGGGGAGCTCTTGAGGGACATTTTTCTCTTTTGTAGGGGGGGGGGGCTCTTACACTTGGGGTGTTGCGATATTTAAAGGGTGGGTGAGTCCTTGCTCTTAGGGGGGAGGGGAGCTCTTGAGGGAAATTTTTCTCTTTTGTAGGGGGAGGGTTCTTACACTTGGGGTGTTGCGATATTTAAAGGGTGGGTGAGTCCTTGCTCTTAGGGGGGAGGGGAGCTCTTGAGAGACATTTTTCTCTTTTGTAGGGGGGGGGGGGCTCTTACACTTGGGGTGTTGCGATATTTAAAGGGTGGGTGAGTCCTTGCTCTTAGGGGGGAGGGGAGCTCTTGAGAGACATTTTTCTCTTTTGTAGGGGGGGGGGGGGTCTTACACTTGGGATGTTGCGATATTTAAAGGGTGGGTGAGTCCTTGCTCTTAAGGGAGGGGGTAGCCCTGTATGGCAACACCATGGAGACTAGCCACTGCCATATTTTCATCTTTTAGGGTAACTGTAGCAATTTTTATTTTCGCTAATACTTGGCTAAACCATACAAATTTCATTTTTTTAAAAATTGAAGTTATAAATAATTATTCAAAAAGCTGAAACATTATCAACTGATAAAAAGTTCTTCCTTTCTTTGATGAATTATATGCCACTTTGACTCTTGACAAATTTTTTGTAATGTACATAATACTTACTATATTGTCATAATATTACTGATTTTCGAGTGTCTTTCTCAATGTCCCACTGTATCCCATGCCTTGTCCAAGTAAGCCCGAAGTGGGGCACAGTAGGTCAACTTAAAAGCTTTTGAAATTCAATTTTTTGAAAAAGGGATGTAATGAGTAGAAATTCTTTAAAAAAAAATACATGTGAGCTTTAAAGTTCTGTAATCATATTCTGCAATTAGATTTCTTTAAAACTAAAATGAAAGAACTCGCAAACGAAATGAAAACTGTTCCACTGTGGCCCCTGTCCTTAGGGGCGCCCCGAATTTCAATTTTTAGAAGAGTCGAAATTCTCAATTTTCCACATGGAACTCCAAATTTTGTCGAATGACAAAATATGCAAATAAACCCTCCAAATTTGCCGAATCGTCACACAAAACTTGCCGAATAAGGAAATATTTGGGAGATCAGAGTGACCTATTCCTAAGCTTGCCAGATTTCTAAAGTGTTAAACTGGGACACCAAAATGCCCCCCCCCCCGCTTCGCTAATATTCAAAGGGGCACACATCACTGGCTGATTTTTGGAGCGTTTATAGTGCAATTTTATTTTAATAACCTCAAATTGCTGCCTTAAAGCATCAGTTAGTGAGCTTTTTAATCAGCATCACTTTTTTGACATTAATAAAGATTCTTCTTGACGCTAACATCTAAAATCGAGTTGGCGGGAAAGTTCTCAATGCTATGAATGAATAGTTACTAATTATGAACCTAAAATAGGGGTAATAAAAAATGACATAAGCAGATAAAATTTGAACATTTCACTTCCGAGATGTAAGCATTTACAATTTATTCCAGTTAAAAATATCAACTTTGAATGAGGGATAAAAAATGGAACAATATTTAGATATACTTAGGACTTTTTTAGAGCCTTTTATGGTCCAAAATTCTCACAAACGAATCCGGCATTAATTTACAAGTCAATGATACAAACGATAAAGTATCCTAAAAAATCATTCACACTTGACTATTTTTCGACTTTTTTGTTCATTTGTAATCAAATTTATCTTTTTCCGGGACTTGAAGTAAACCGGCCGGGACCCTGGGATTTTGTTTGAAAACCGGAACTGTCCCGGTCAAAACGGGACTTCTGGCAAGCCTACCTATGCCCTCCCAATGCGCCCCTGCCTGTCCCATGCAGAAGAAGTCACGAAAAACTCGTACTTACCTGGCGTTGTGTTTTCCATCGACAATCTCCAGCAATCTCATTATTTAGCAAATGTTACAAATAGCGAAAAAATATTTCAATTTTTAAAAAATAACTATTTCCATCCAAACATCAATTCTATTATGACAGACTTAATTAACATGCTTTCTGTTTTCAAAAATTTGCTGCTCACATTTCTTGGAAGTGTTTTTCTTGCGCTTGTTTCACTGAGTTGCTTAAATGAAATCGTGAGCGAGTATAGAAAGAAAATTCTATCTTACACAGCGGCAGGTTTAGTAAATATTTACATGAACTTCCTCAAAGAGAACGAAACGCATGATTAAAGTTACAAGTCATTTAAGCTTTGATGTGCGAGTGAAAAGAAAATTCGACTTTCGAAATAGGTTCTTAAATATGTTAATTTATTGCATCGGCCTTCGCAGAGGACGGCGGTCAGCCCAAGAAAAGACTTATTTCCCTTTATTCATTGTCAGTGTTTTATTAAGTAATCGGCTGAGAAGTTCAGGAAGCTGGGTTGTCAGCGAGGAGTATTATTCGAAAAAGTAAAACTAATTATATGACATTTAACATGTGGGTTATTTTTCAAAGCGAAGTTTTAAGAAGGACCAAAATTTGATTTAACCCATTCAAAACTGGATATCAAACGACTAAGATCTACGAAGGCCCACTGGATTTATTCGCTATGCAGAATGTAATTTAGCTCAGTTATTCGAAAAGGTTATTTTTCCGTGAATGGTAAGTTACTTGGCGCATTTTCTAATTTTGGTGATTGTTATTTTTCACTTTTGTAAACTAAAAATTTCGCAGTTGGCGATATGCAACAATTTTAATTTCTAAATTCTAGGGTCGCCATTTACTTGTAGATATCGCCAATTACTTCAAGCAATTTTTCTGTTGTCGCCAAGGTGGAAAGTAAGCAAGACGACGAACCATACGACGTACCTTTGACGGAAAGCACCTCAAAAATAATTTAAACGAAAAAAAAAAAGTAAAAAAAGTCTGCACTGCATGGCGCTGCAGCAAAAATGACATGCTGCATATAATTTACCTTGGAGCCGGAATTAGTAACTGGAGGGAACAAGTTCAATCTTTAGCTTAGGAAACGCTGAGGCAAAGATCTCAAGTCACACGGTTCAAATTTGACGAATGAGGGACATGGTTTTACGTGAAACCGAGTGGAAGAAATCTGATTTCTTCCAGTACTATACTTTCAAATATATCACGTGACTTGGGATCCTTGCTTCAAGTATTGAAGGCTCCACTCTCTCCACATTTTATTTCTTCTCTATGGGATTCACTGAGACATCGTAGTAAAAACATAGTTCGCGTCAAAATGTGGCTCTTTTTGAGAAATCTCAAGTCATTATGCTCAAAATACTAATATTGTTGGGATTCGAGATTCTAAACGTTATCTATTATCTGCATATTCATATGAGGTAAGGCCCCTATATATATGAGCCGGCGCATCAGCTTAAGATCAGCCTTTTTGGATCGGAGCGCGTGTTTGAGTGGTTGTCTTTTCTGGCGAGTAATCGCGTTTGGTGATTGTTCACTGCGAGAGATTATTAGCGGCACGTGAATTGTTTATTAAATAAAGTATTATTTTCAGCAAATTTGGCGAAATCCCGTGGTAACCCTAGCAGCGCAACTATGTAAAATCCGATCCAAAATGGCTAAACTTAAGCTGATGCGTCGGCCTGTCTATATAGCGGCTCTATAGGAAGCTAGAGCTAAGGCCCCTATATATACGAGCCGGCGCATCAGCTTAAGATCAGCCTTTTTGGATCGGAGCGTGTGTTTGAGTGGTTGTCTTTTCTGGCGAGTAATCGCGTTTGGTGATTGTTCACTGCGAGAGATTATTAGCGGCACGTGAATTGTTTATTAAATAAAGTATTATTTTCAGCAAATTTAGCGAAATCCCGTGGTAACCCTAGCAGCGCAACTATGTAAAATCCGATCCAAAATGGCTAAACTTAAGCTGATGCGTCGGCCTGTCTATATAGCGGCTCTATAGAAAGCTAGAGCTAAGGCCCCTATATATACGAGCCGGCGCATCAGCTTAAGATCAGCCTTTTTGGATCGGAGCGTGTGTTTGAGTGGTTGTCTTTTCTGGCGAGTAATCGCGTTTGGTGATTGTTCACTGCGAGAGATTATTAGCGGCACGTGAATTGTTTATTAAACAAAGTATTATTTTCAGCAAATTTGGCGAAATCCCGTGGTAACCCTAGCAGCGCAGCAATGTAGAATCCGATCCAAAATGGCTAAACTTAAGCTGATGCGTCGGCCTGTCTATATAGCGGCTCTATAGTGATGTTAAGAAGAAATCGTATAAAGATACAGTGAAACCTGTGTAAGTTGACCACTTGTGGTGCATTACTTTGGTGGTCAACTTATAAAGGGGGTAATGTTTTTTTTTTTTTTTGTAATTCTTGCACCATGTATTCATTTTTTTGACTAATTGACACTTACTCTTTTTGTTCAACTCACTTTCATTGTTTAATATTACTTGAAACAATAATTTAAAATGTTATTCAAATATTTTTAGAGATTATTTTCCCAGAATGACGTATAACGTGTCATGAAAATTTAAAATTTCAGTAAATTGATCAAAAAAAAAAGTTTTATTGTTTATGAAAAGTTACTCATTTTACATTAATAGTTCCTAAAAATTTATAGCTAATCAAAAATTACAAATTTTTCGCTTAAAAACAAAAGCAAAACAAGTTTGGAGAATAAAAGGGTTCTTAGTAGTTTTCCTATGTGTCAAAAAGAGGTTTCGTTATGCTGCTGTTTCATTTAGTTGGTAAAATGCTGGTCTCGCATCAAAAATATTCTTGACAAGCTATAAAAAAAAATAATAATAAAAAAAAATTGCTAAATAAAATTTTAAAAAATAAACCCAGTGGTCAACTTACAAAGGGTTTTTTACGATACTCCAAACCAAATGTGGTGTACATTACTGGTCAAGATAGACAGGTGGTCAAGATAGAGAGGTGGTCAAGTTACAGAGGTTTTCCTTCATTATATAGGATAGGACTAATTCCGTTCCTGACAAAAGCGGTCAACATAGACAGGTGGTCAACTTACAAAGGTGGTCAACTTTACAGGTTTTACTGTATCTAAGAATTGATGTAAATTGAATTCATTTGAATCGAGAAATTGCTGCAATCCAAGAAGCCTTATAATGACACGGAAATGTCCTACAAAAATGCAAATTTATTTCACCTTTCATAAATGTTGCTAAAATGACTCGGGACTCCTTAAAAGCGAAAAAGGTACACGGGGAAAAGTAAGTCGACTCGAAGTAGTGTCCTTAAGGCTCATTAGCTAAGAACAATGGTTGTTCAGAAAGATACATTTTAGTGGTTTTCCGCTTTTCTGCAATAGTAATTGATATGAAAGCTTTTTTGAATCTGATACTGGTTATTTGATATTATTTCGTCATTTAATGACTGGAATCTTTTCTTTCTTTTTTTTTTTTTGTGATGATAGTATGTTATTTGTTCTTGAAGAGGTTTTTTCCCCGTTTGGCTTAAATACGTAATTATTTAAATTATTTAAGAAAGCTTTGAGCAAATAAACGAACTTAACACATCCAAAAACAGTCAAACAAGTGACGCGTTTGGGAAAATCTGTAACCTTTGAGAATTTATGCCGCTAGCAAAATACTCACACCAAGAAAGAAAAACAAAGTTTTGTTAAATCAAATATTTTGGTGTTTCTATCAAGTACTAGTGGTACCCGCACGGCTTTGCCCGTAGTAGAAAATTAAAAGGTCATTTGATTCGACTGTATATTTACAAATAATGGATGATGAATATCTCGCCAATTTGCTATGTTCATTTGCTCGCCCATGTTACGGTTCCACGTTGTGATAATTTGGTAGTTTACTCGTCCACGTTGTGATAATTTGCTCGGTAAAATTTTCTTGAAATTGGAATAGAAAAAGAACAAAGTCGAATTTTCGAAAAATCGCTTTGAGGTGCACACCCCCATGCTATAAACTAATTCTGTCCCAAATTTCATGAAAATCGGCCGAAGGGTTTAAGCGCTATGCGCGTCACAGACATCCTACAGACATCCTCCGGTCAGAGAGACTTTCAGCTTTATAATTAGTAAAGAATATACATATGAAAGACATTTGAGTTTTGGAAGAATATTTTTTGGAAATTTTTTAAATATAAACGAACATTTAAATGTCAAACCAAACTTGGGGGGGGGGGGGGGGGGGGGTGTTGAACCCCTAAGAATCCCCACCCCCTTGTATACAGCCCTAATATCTCGCATTATGAAAACCGTTCAATGACCCTTTAAAGCCTGAAGGGTAACGTCGGGCAGAAATTTCTATGGCGCTATGGACGTCACAGAGATCCTGACAGAGAGATCCAAACATCCAGACAGAGTGATCCAGACAGAGAGTGATCCAAACATCCAGACAGAGAGAGATCCAGATATCCAGACAGAGGGACTTTCAGCTTTATTATTAGTAAAGATTTACACAATAGTATGGCTTAATCCATTTTAAATGGATGTGACAAACTGGGCCTCATGTCGCTGGTAGCAACTTCTAAAAGCTGCATGCGGTTCAAGTGTGACCCCTAACCGCCAATCCAAAAGACGGTCATACAAACTAAATAAAACCAAAAAGAGCCTAAAATGTAATTTTTAGGCCCTTAATTTTGGAAAATATCCGGGTGAGAACCCTCGATTTCTAATACTTTTCCACCTCATCTCCCCTATCTTGATGAAACACAATCCCATAAGATGTTTCTCGGACTCCAATTTCAAACAATTTTCGGTAAGGAACGAACCTCTCCATTTCTAGCATTGCCAAGAATAGCTTTAAAATGAAGTTTTCTATTTTTTTAAATTTTTTTTTTTAGACGAGAGAGTTCTAATATTCATCTCCTTCTCCCAATATCGCCAATGGGAGTTTAAAATCACGTATCAGCCTTATTATCCAACAAGAGAACCTTTTTAGAAACCTCAAACCCTCTCCCTTACCTTAACGTCGCCAAACACAGCCTAAAAGTGCATTTCTTAGTTTTATAATTTTGAAAATTACCCCCCCCCCCCTCCTATTAAAAATATACTCAAAATGTACTCAAAATTTTTCGAAACTCAAAAGAGCCTGCACCTCCTACGCTTATGTTTCAACATGTAGCATAAAATTGCTTTTTTAAAACTTCATTATCGAAATTTTTTAGGGAGCCCAAAATGCGTCTTTTGACTTCCACTTGGAAAAATTTCTAGAAATGAATCCGCTAACTCCCCCCCCCCCCCTTTTTAAACTGTTTCTACCATATAATAGCATAGGATTAGTAAAAGAATATAAAACAAATTAAAAAGGGCCAAATTGGTTGGAAAACTGCCGGCACGTGTTTCGGGGTTTCAAGGAATTTCTTTTTCAATGTAAAAGTGAGCTGATGGATTAAAAGATATCCGACAAAAGCACTTTATTTACATTGAAAAAGGGTTCCTTGTAACCTCGAAACACGTGTATGTAGTCTTCCTGCTAATTTGTGCCTTTTTACATTTTTATATATTTTACTTTTCAAGCACAAAGGTGCTTGAAAAGTAAAATGAAAAGCTTGAAAATATTAGGCTGTAAGAATTCAATTCTTATGGCCTAAATTTGCTTCTAAAAAATGTATTTAAAAAAACAATAGGTCTAAATGTAGATGGGGAATCCAGTGCCAGTTTGGTGATATATTTCAAAAATATTAATACTACACCTATAGTAGGGTGGTTCAAAAATAATTTTTTTTTCAGCTTGAGTCCAGGACACCCGCTATTTTTTTTACACTTACTAATAGTATTATGCTGTAAAAGTTTTCGCTTCTTACTCAAATTTTAAGACTGCGCTCAATGACCCCTTAATTTAACATTATCCGTATCATGGAAAATGCCACAAATTGAGGAATACAGTTGACTCTCTGTTTAACGACGCTCTATTTAACGACGATATTTTAATAATTTAGCTTAGAAATAATGGCTGCCTAGCTGACCCTTTTTTGAAAAAAAAATCTATTCAAAAATTTAAGCTAAATCCATTAATTACTTTTAATATTACCGTTTTCATTTTTTTTAAATCTAAAAAATGGTACTGTGTAGCTTTAATGATTAAATGCAATAAAAGTCGAGAACAAAAACTATAGCTAGAATTTTCAGACGAAGTTAACATAAGGCAAAGTTTACAAAACTACAGGAATTACTTTTTAAACATAAATCTAGGTCAATACGTACTAAAACTCGCTCGGAATTCCTTCATTAGCGACTTCGCTGCATTTTGCGGAGGCATGATCAACTGTTCCCACAAGCACCACTAGACAGATCAACAATGCAATGAGGCTGAGTCGACGGAGTTCTCTCTAAAAGACAAAAAGCTCCCAAACCGCAGGTAATTCCAGGTATTATTATGTCTCGAATGTCACTTCGGCATCGTCTGCCATTATCGAGCCTCTGTATGACCATTTAAATTAGAACCCGTGACTCAGAGATGCTATCTGAAATAATATTATTTTTTCGCTTTTTCCTCGTCATGTCGAAGACACGGCAAAGTGGGGTCATTTCGATTGTTCTCTAAGTGCGGACACGTGAGATAATTGTGTCTTCGTCCACCCCCGTACCTGAGCATGTGACAGCAGCGGTTATTACTTGACCTTGGGATGCGAGTGCAACACAGTGTTGGTTTTGAGTTGTGAGAAAAAAATAGTGAAATTACCCGGGGGGGGGAGACATTATGTTTGCTCAATTGAGTCTTTATTGCCTTTTTAATGGGGCGTCCATTGTGTCGAAAAAGCTCTATAAGCCACAATAAAAAGGAAGAGAAAAAAAGGATTTGATACTGAAGAAAAAAGTGCACGTGACATTTTATTCTGGACAGATTTGTTTAATACAGTCACCCGTTTATATCGAAGTGGAAGAGACCAAATAAAACTTTCGTTATAACCGTCATTGGTTACAAAAAAGTAAGTAACACACAGTGAAACGTGAAAAAGAATTAAAACTATTACGTTAGAGCCATTAATTTGCTCAATACGGCTTCGCTATAAAAGGATGTGTCTGTATTAATGTCTATTAAAAGCAAGTGTTAATAGCGCCACCAAAAAAAAAAAAAAAAAAAACTGAGGAAGTTACGTCTAAGCATGTTCTTTAGCGACACTGAGAATAAATAAAATAATACAAAAGACCCTGAAAATGTACAGTAAAAATAACATTTATGTGGACAGCATGTTTCATTGTAAAATCACATAATTTCACTATCAAATTTTACGGCAAATAACCTAAAACGCTGTGGCGTACGTGGTCGATCGATAGCGGGTTGTGACTGTTAACCAAGCACCGATCCATAAGAGAGGTCATGAATGTCATGACACCCATTTGAACGAGTAAAGATAGCCTAAAACTGATTTTGGTAACTTGTAATCTGCAAAATTCACCTTAGGTTCCCTATCTGTGCACGAATGTCACTTAAAATTCTCTTTCCATAAATGACCCCCCCCCCCCAAAAAAAGGCAGAAGTTGGATCATCTCTCGGATTGAACGGAAGTAGAAACAAGTGGTATCAATCGATCATCGTTCTCAGTAATAAGATCTCATCGTTCGTAGTCTGGTGCGTTAACCATTGTGACAAAATATGGACTTCGACGTTTGGAGGCCAAAAGCAGATTATAATCCTCTTCAAAACCAAGATGGCTTTGAATGATAAATTTAAAACAAATTGTATAAATCGGTTCTTAACACAAGAAAAGTATAGTAAACATGTTTAAAAAAAATATCTTAGTTTTTATATTTGAGAAAAAAAAGCCTAAAGCAGCGACACTAAAAAAGTAGTGTTCTCATTCAGAAAAAGGAAAATTTAATGATGAAATCGATTGGTCTCCAATGAAAGAGCATAATATTTAAGGAACTCAGCAGCATGCTGAAAAATTTTCCATTTTAAAAATAATTGAAACGAGTATGTTGTGGTCATCACGAAACTTTCTTCTATATTTTTCTTTTTTTTTCTGATCCCTCCCCATGCTTGACGAGGAAGCAATATTCCCAACAAAAACAAAATTACACATGCAAAAACTTGACGACCATCCCAATGTCTGAATTATTGCAAAAGCAAAGCAAAGAGCGAAAATTGAAAGTTATTTTAAAAGCCTTGCTTGAATTAATTACAAATATTTCATTTGTTAACAAACATAAGATGGCAACAGTTAAAAATTTTAAATCATTGAGATAATATTTCCGATCATTTCCATACAATTAGGGGCACATGTGTGTACCAAATTTCGTTCAATTTCATGCGGTAGTTTTTGCTATAGAGCGGTTACAAAAACTGGTCACACACAGACGTGACACACGGACACATACACACTAGGGTGGAACGAAAAAAACAAAGTTTTTATTTTCGAATCGTAATAGTGCGGAAAAGTTGCGATTGGTGAAGACTTACAAAACAAAACAAAGATTTTTAAAATCGGATAATATCTTCCGATCCCGCAACGAGCCTGAACATTTGAAAAAATGGAAAATTTCGTGTTTTCTTAGTGATTTTTCAAAAATTTTGTTTTATGTTTCTTTTTAAGGCTCTAAGACGGAAAAGTTACGATTGGTGAAACCTTCAGAAATGAAAAAAAATAAATTGAAATCGAATAATACCTTCTGATCCAGAACCAAGCCTAAAAAATCGAAAAAGTTGAGAATTTCAGGATTTTTCCGAATTATTAGCACATTTTGATTAATGTACTTTTTCAGGCTACAGAACGGAGAAGTTACGTTTAGTAAAGACTTCAAAGCGAAAAAAAAAATATCTTTTTGAAATAAAACAATATCTTCCGATCGCGCAACGAACCTACATGTTTGAAAAAATGTAAACTTTAAGCCCTTTTTCAGCTTTTTTTTTTCTTTTAGTTTAACGATCCTCATAAGTTCGGTATGAATTACTAATGGAAGAACGTTTGTTTATAAAACAAATGTGATATTTTAGTACTAGAGCCTGCCTGTAAATTGTCCACATGGCCCTTTAATCCCGCGATACTCATATTTGTTTATGCCGCTTAGTACAGTGTATGCATCTAATACGCCCCATTAGCGAAATAAAGAACCGCAAAAATTTCACAGACGGTGCCATTCATGTTTACAGAACAACTCAAACCTGTCGATACTTACCTGACAATCTAAAACAAGTAATTTACCCTGTCATTGAAAGAAACTCTTTCTTTGCGCATCCCGAAAACTTATTAATGGCAATGGTGTTTGATGAAAGGAGGCACATAAGAGAACTTTAAAAACGTCTTAAAAGCCAGAGAATCTGTTTCTAAAGACAAAAGCATTAGAAACTTTGTCATTCCATCTCTAAATTTCGAAGCAGAAGGTTACACAGAGATTATTAATTGGAACACGACAAAGCTATCTTCTCCACCTTTTCTTCGAAAAGTTCCTAACAAAGACATTGAAAATCTTATTGCAACAGGCACTATACCCGACTGGGATATGAAACTATTCCCCTGCCATACGCAAGCTGTCGAAAGATGTGTGAAGCTAGTGACGGAGGCTTCACTCAAAGTGTGTGGATCAAGTGTGTGGATTCACTCAAAGTGTGTGGTTAAATCAAGAGATGGCTACTTAAGGGGGTCCGGGACACATTTTGAAAACTTTTTTATTATGTACTTTAGAGTTTTGAAATTTTTTGAACTGATTCATCATTTATTTAATAAGCAAAATCATAACATAAATATGAAAAAAAATTATTTTTTTATTTAAATTTAATTAGTTTTTTTCAAAAAAATGGGGTTGCTTTAAATTGCTATAACTCAAAATATTGTTGGTCAATTTTCAATTTTTTTTCAAAAAAGTATGCCCAAATATCTAAGCTTTAATTTTTATTCGGCGATTTTAAAAATATTGATTCAATAAAAAATAAAAAATATTTGAAGAAAAATTTCGAAAAATTCGAAGATACTTTTTTTTAAAAAAATCATAATTTTTGAAGTAAACGTTTTTTTTAAATTCGCCGAATAAAAATTAAAGTAAATTGCTTGAAAAAGATATGCTCCAAGTTTCATTACTTTATCTCTATCGGTTCCTGACTTATAAGAGTTTGAATGCAAGAAATCGGGAAAAATTGCATCATGGAGAAAAACGCGTTTAAAGTTTTAAAGTTATATACACATTCGTTAGGTGCAGGCAACAAAAATAACTATAACTTTCGTTCTATTTAAGGTAGAAACAAGATTCAAACGTCCTCTTAAGCAGAAAAAAACGGAGCAATTTTTCAAATCATAAAAAAAAAATTGCAAAATTTGAGGATTTTTGTGTCCCGGACCCCCTTAAGAGCAACATTGAAATCCAGATCAATTATGCCCGAATTTTCCAAAAAATCTGATAATAAATTAGCTTCAACGACTAACACTTAAAACAATAAGACTTGTATACTGGATTGTAAATTTGGTAAATATTTTATAACGTTGTATTACTTGAAAATGTTTCATTGTTGTAAAGAATGGTAGTTTTGCAACTCGACGTTAAATCCCGGTTATCACAAATTTGCCATTTCAACTGCACTTGCGCACGGACTTTGCTTTTTGGGCTTTCTGTTTTAAGATTTCGTGTTGCTTGTTTATATATAGGCTGAGCTATAAAGTCCCAACATATTAATGAATGCGATTAGAGTATTTTCACAGCGATTTCGGGATACATTATATGAAACTACGGACATGAATAACTGATAATCTTTATAAAGAAAAGAGAAAAATGACACTTCAATATTTATTGCTTTGGAAATAGTTATTTAACGTAAACGTAAAACACGTTATGTACTTCAAAACTGATCGGAATATTACAAATATCCGTCTTTTGCGGATATTTTACGTTAGGCGTAAACAGTTTAGTATTATACATTTGTATTTAGGTTGAGGGTTCGGTTTTGTATTGGAAGTGATGCTGCAGGTCGAGTACGCTCTTCTGAGGTTAAAAATTTGGCCCTGAAAAGGGCCTTTGTTTGATAGAAAAATCAGACTCCGAATCCATAAAATAATTAAGACGCAAAACTCAATCTTTACCGAGGCGTAAAAACTAAATCAAAGAAAGCTTTAATTTCTAATTTTTATCTGTTCTTATCTCATATTAACAAATTTAAATGTTTTTTATTAGTTTGAGCAAGAGTTTCGAAATCAGCAAAGTCCGCGCGCAAGCGCAGTTGAAATGGCAAATTTGTGATAACCGGGATTTAACGTCAAGTAGTTTTGCATAGTCAAGAAATAAACTAATGTTTATGTGTAATATAGGGTTTTTAAAAAGGCTTTTCCCTGTAACACCGGGGGAAAAAAACAACAAATACAATTTTATTTTTAATCACTAAGAAAAGATGAAATTCTCCTTTTTTTTACTTTTCATGCTTGTTCCTGGATCAGAAGGTATTATTTGATTTCAATATGTTTTTTTTTTTAATTTCTGAAGGCTTCACCAATCGTAACTTTTCCGTCTTACAGTATTAAAAAGAAACGTTGGAGAAAATTTTTTAAAAAATCTCTAAGAACACATGAAATTTTCCATTTTTTCAAATTTTTAGGCTCGTTGCGGGATCGGAAGATATTATCCGATTTAAAAATTTTTTCTTTTGTTTCGTAAGTCTTCACCAATCGCAACTTTTCTGCACTATTACAATTCGAAAATAAAATCTTTGTTTTTTTCGTTCCACCCTAATACACACACACACACACACACACAGACATTTTCCAAAAATAGTCGAAATAGACTCAGCACACCTCAAACCGTTCGAATCCTTCGAAAATTGGCACGAATCCAATACTTTCTTCTATATATTAGATATAGAAGAAAGTAAAAAGGGATACTTTCCAATCTTATTACTTTTCCGATACATGTTATGATTCTTTGTTCAGAAAATGCTATTTTCATTTGATAATTCGCAAGCAGTGAATAAATGTCTGACAATTAAATACTTTTTTTTTTCACAACAGTCATTGACTAACAAGTAAATTAAGTGTGCAGCCCCGTTGAAGCATTTTATTTACCTTGGCAGTCATAACTATGTCATTTCTTGTTAGTGTACCCTACAGACGACGTTTAGACTCAGGAGGATATGCGATAAATAGTATGCCACAAAGTGAGCGTATCCATTGGTTCAGCAATCGTTTACTTTACAGTGTTTACACGTTACAGTAACCAAGTGACCTCCCTAAAGATTTCTTATTCGGCAAATTTTGTCTGACGATTCGGAAAAATAATTATCTTTCAGCAAAATTTGGAGTTCTATTCTGCAAAATTATCATCATTTGGCAAAATTTGGAATTCCATTCTGAAAAACTATTTGCATTCTGCCAAATTTAGAGTTCTATTCGGCAAAATTTCGAATTCCATTCGGTAAATTGAGAATTTTCTCCCTCCCAAAAATTAAAGTTCGGGGAACTCCTGGTCACTGAAGGTCACCGTAACCTTCCAAAAATTTCCTTATTTGGCAAATGTTGTCCGACGATTCGGAAAAATCATCAACATTCTGCAAAATTTGGAGTTCTATTCGGCAAATTGATAATTTCCTTCCTCCCAAAAATCTGAGATCGCGGCGCACCTGTTTATGTGTTATAATATACCTGTAAAACGTTTAGTGTGCTGTAGGCACTCCATTTTACCGTAATATTTACTTTACAACTTTCCTGAGCTTTTTACTGCAGTACACTCATGTGCTTTCTCTTTCATCTTCCACATGACGAAAGATGAAATGAAAACACGTGTGCTGTGACACGCGTGTTTAAAATCCTCATATATATAATAGCCAAAGATCGAGTAACGCTAACGTCATCAACAGTGAAACTCGCGCCACGGCATGATAATTTGATAGTTGCAATGCAGGGAAATGCTTTATTTTGACAGGGCTGAACTGAATCCGGTCACTTAAGTGTTTTAATGGTAAGACTCATTTTAGGAGAATGAGAAAACTTAAAAATGGTCAACTGTTAACGCCATCTACTGGAGTTTAGGGTTCATCCACCGGAGTGAGGGTTAAAATTTCAAATATCAAAACATCACCAAACAGGCAATGGCTTTGTTCGAACATAGAAGCAATTTTCACCCCCCATACCTTGACGGGCGATTTTCTAGTTCAGAAAATGTTTAGCTAAAGGGCGAGTAAGGATAAAACGAAAGATAGTGTCACGTGGGGTGGAACGGGTATAAAAACAGGTATTTTTGAAAATTTTGTTGAATTATTAAACTATTCAAATTTGATATACAACAAGTAAAAAACCTTAACTGAGTTTTTACATTTCAACAACACACTTTACATATCTATAGTTATTACTGGAATAATTTTATTATTTAGTTATACCCATTCCATCCCATGGGGTGGGATGAAATGGGTAGTACTGTTTATAATTAAATTTCAGAGTGAAAACATGATTTTTTAAATTATTTTTTCACAAAAATATATTAATATATGGGTAAAAATCTATTAGCCTGTAATTTCACAGCAGTTAAAGGTATAAGTCCACGATTATTGAGGATTGGCTGACTTAGGTTTTGATGATCTGTTCTTCTTCAATCTCCATTTTCACTTTATTGGGGAAGGTGACAAAATTTCCCATCAAAGACTTCTTAAGAATCTTTACAAGATAAGCACAAATATATAGAAGTTCTAGAACTTGAGCAATAAAATGCTTTTGAAATTTCTTAACACTGTATTCAACTAGCACGCAATCTCCTGTGGATATTGTATTTCAACATAAGCTTAGTGGAATGTGTGTGTTTGTGTGGGAGTTTGATCAGACTGGTTTTCAATTTATTTAGTCAGCTCTGGCGTTGTCTAATCGTTGCATGGTATGACTCGTATTAGGTGGTAGGCAAATGATAATTTCATTATCTATAGCATGCTTTAAAGTTTCATAGGTCAGCAGGCTTGCAAAAAGTTTGCCAAAGGCTTGCAAAAAGTTTGAACCATTCTTTAAAATTGTGTCTTCCATCCAACCAGATTTAGTGCAACCATAAACAACTCCATAAAATAAGGATTTCAGAATATAAAACTTTTGATAAAAATGAACAAGTTACTTCAGAGTAACTTTTAATGAGAAAAAGTGTTAATTCTACAGCCTATGTCATTAAGCCTAATATTATACCCATTCCACCCCACTTAAATTTTTTTATTGTATTTCTTAAAATCTATGTATTTTTTCTTTTCTGATTTTTTCAGTTGATAAAGGAGACTTCCTTTAATGAAAATAACAGCAATAGAATGCTGTCTAAATACAAAATCCTGAAAAAAAAGTTTCAACGATATCGGTTAGTTTTGATTTTTACAATATAACTTACAAGATGGCTGCCACTACACTGACTGTTTCCATTCAGTTTTTTGTTGAACCAAAATAAAGTCAAACTATTGTAAATAACATGAGTGTTTTTTATTTAAAAAATAAGTATTTTTTCTTTCATGCACCGCGAAAGATTAGTAAACTACCCGTTCCACCCCACCTGACCCTACTGGCAATGCTTCGAAAAATTGCAGTGATGCCCTTCATCACAAGAGTCACCAATTCTGATGATGATGCATGAAACATTATTCAAAAGAAATTGACTTATAATTATTGAAGTTATCTTATCCTACCCGACAAGACGTTGACTATTTTTTTTTTTTTTTTTACTTTTCCATTCGTTCCTTCATAAGACGGATGTCAGTTCACTTCTCTTACAAGTTGTTTTGAAGGGCGAGTGCTTTGCCACTCTTGATTTGAACGGAGCAAACAAGTTGAGAAAAACCGCTCTTTTCAAAATCAAATCCCTAATGAAAGTTGTCAATATGTCTTTACATATTAAACTGCGCTTGAAAGCCAAAAAAAAAAAAAAAAAAAACTTGTTTTCTAATCATTAGCCGTCTTCGGCTATTAGCTGATTTGCTTCAGAATAATTTTACTCAATTAAAGGTTTTTTTTTCTCCCATCATTTCTGAGAACGCTTGAATCAAACTTGGATAATCTGAAATTTATTTTAAAGAGGTTTTGCCTAAGTCAAGGTTTTTTTTTTATAGTGCAACGGTTTGATGATCTCAAAACTATTAGAACAAGTATCATAAAACCAGGGGCGGATACATTTTAGGGGGGCTGGGTGATGCTCAAGATTGACCCCTTCCTATAAATAAGCCTACGGTTTTGAGTACGAAACATTTCTGAAACTGCTTGGGCATCAATAAAAATCACCAATTCGGTCAGTCCTAAGGCACCTATTAGACCATAAACATTACTAATGGGGGGGGGGTTTCCTTCATTTTGACTAAAGGAAACCACCCCATTAGGGAAAATTACATGGACCCAGAAAATACTTTCATTTTCCCAACAGTTTTTTTTAAAATTAATTCTTTAAAATTTCCGATTTTTCAAACAGGGGGTGGTCTTTATGACGTCACAAATGATGCAATTTGGTGCATCTTTCTACTACGCTGCTTGATTATCATAGCGTGGAAACAAATTAAAATTACGCTCTACGCTTGCTATCAACGTTATTGTTGCCAATACACGTGAGTAAAGATGCGAATTAAATATTTTGCTCTGTGAATGGCAACATTGAATGGCATTTCATCATTTGTAATGTCACACGACAGAAGTGTAAACAATGAAAGCGCACCGATTTAAGTAATTTTTTAAAAATATTAAACTTAAATAAATTATTTAAAAAATGGTCAGATCCTATGTTTTTTAAGCATGCTCTTTCAGAAAAAAATACTTTTAAAATTTTGGAAACGACCCCATTAATTTTATAAGCAATGAAAGTATTTCAAACATTTACTTTTAAAGGTGATGAATTGAAAAAAAAAAATGAAATCGTTTACGTTTTGTTCATGAAATGTTTGAAAATAATGGGAACGAATAATATTTTCAACGAATGAAGAGGGGTGGGAGGGGGGGAGCTGACTCTCATCACCCTCCCCTTGTATCTGCCTCTGCATAAAATGTGGCGCAAATTAAGTGAAATCCAAATGATTTTGTTTACAACAAAGACTGAAACATCGCAAGAATTCTCCATCAGCGAGGAATGGTACCATGTATTGATCAGAAAAAAGAAAAAAAAAAAATGAATATTTTAGTTCGATTCCTTTTGATCGTTTATGAAGTTTTATCTAGCCTGTCTTTGATAACAAGACGCTTGATCTTAGACGAGTTCATTTCTGTTTGGGTTGAAAGAGGCGAAATTTTTATTTTATTACAACTCAAATAATTGAAAATAAAACCTATTTTGCTCACCCCTGTTTGAAATGCAATCGTTTAATCCGACCCGCCGCACAGTGGGGCGTAAATGTAAAAAGAGCGTTTAAAAATGTATTTTTTTTTTCCTAAATTCAACCAATTGTTGATTAATAAATTTGCACACGCCTACCTTTTAGGCAATCAGAACTGGAATTCCAGAGCCCTTTGTCCACTACAGCTGAAGGGAGCCTTTGGACGGTGAAGAACCATGAGTGCGGGAATGTACAAAAATTACTTTCAAGCGGTCTATATATATATATTTTTCTTATTAAAGGCGGGTATATTTAACTTCTCTCCTGTCCAACCATAGTACAGTGGCAGGGGCGGACTGGCTCTAAACTTTTAATGTGGAAAAAAAAAGTCATGCCGGCCCCATCCAAAAAAGTTTGATTGTAGTTTTCCAAACCTAAAATGTTTTTTGTTTGTTCAAAAAAAAAAAAAAAAAGGTTCCGCCAGCAGCCCTCACCTCCCCCCCCCCCCCCCGCTGAAATACCAAGATTTATTTATTTATTTTTTCAGAAATCCTTATTTAACTTTTTATTTCAAGCAAACTAGTGGGCAGATTGATTTAAACTAAGTATACAGCAAACGCCCATAGTATACAGATGATATTTCAAGGATCTAACTTTCTCAAAAATATTTGCAAGCCTAAATTGCTCTACGCAATAAAAAACCACTGAAAACTGTGTGGCTTCTTTGAAAATCCGCATTTAAGAGTATTTCGTTTATTTAAAAGTGATTAAAAATCTTATTTAAAACAAAACGTAATACATTTGAGGCAGTGAGAAGCAAAGGGTTGTAAGTAGACATTTTCAAGTTTTGAGTAAAATTCGTATAAAGATTACATCCTAGGTAGACTTTCATTGAATTTTTTCTAAATCATGCTATACAGCGGCACCTACCAGGGCTGCTGGTACTATCTCTTGCCCCAAGACAGAGGAGGGGTCCACCTACCATTTGTACTGGTTATCTCCAAATTTTCAATTTTTCCTCTTGCATCCCATGCTTCTCACTACCTCATATGGCCATGAGCGGTACTATTTACCCTTTAGAAAAAAACTCTTTTTTTTTAAAAAGTCTTTTCTTAAAATTGTATTGTACGTATTCAAACTAATGAAAAATTTCATGTAAACCAAACGTAATGCATCCGTTCAGAATGAATAGGTACATCACAGATCATGAGAGTGAGAACTGATCGGAAATATCGGATAAGCCCGAATTAAGCTACAAAAAAAAAAAAAAAAAAGAGTTTCGCCCGAAAAAGTCGCCATTTGTCTCAGTGAGAAAACTGATTTTCAAATGTATCTCTCAAAATGTTATCTAGTGAATGAAATTTATTTGTCAGGTTCTAAGAACTAAAGTGAAAATCATGGGATATACACTTGGGGTGGGGGGGATTGCGGTCTCCTCCCCGGGCCCTTGGTTTTAACGTAGATTTAGATTACCAATAATTTTAAGACGGTAGTTTATATGCATGTAAAGATGGTTATGACGAAACTTCCCTCCCCTCTCCACAGAAGGCAAGTTCTGGCAGCGCTTGTGCTTTATGGTATATGTGTGGCCTATGCTACATATTAACTTGCCTTTAATAATAATATTCCACTGACTCACAACGTTTTCAAGTAAGAACAATTTATTTATCAGCTTCCAAGATTTAAAGTGAAAACTAAGAAATGTATTGGGAAAAGCAATAAGATGTGCGTATTCATTTTCGTAAGTAAATATGTTCAACTAGAGTTTAACCTACGAAGATGTTCAACAAAGTGAAACTCAACCGCTTAAACCAAAAATATAACTATTTATACTTCTATTGTACGAGTTTACATGCTTGCTGAAAATAAATAATAATCGAGTAACGAAAGAAAGCACAAAACAGAAATGGTCCGATTTAAACCTTTTTAATAACATAAATTAAACGAAATTAATGAAAACGAAATAATATTTGAAAAAAAGTTACTCAAGAGTAATAAACTAAAAATGACAAAAATAATATTACTCTTCAAGAACCAGTAAAAATGTTTTCATACAAGGCCTTAATTTCGCCAAACTGAAAAATCTAATAATAACTTTGTAAATTTCAAATTAGTGCTAAATCTTATCATTTTATCCGGAAAAATTCTATCCGAAATTTGAAAGTATGCTATTTAACGAATTTAAGCATTGCATTTATCAGTTTGACACTGAATAATAACATTAAAATTGGAAAGTATATGATGATAAGATTTTTAAAAATGTACTTTTCGTACTAGTTGCAATATGGTAGTGCTACTTATGAATTAAAAAATAATAGTTTCTGGGAATACTGCATTTCAGATTCGGAAATTTAAGATTCGCTTTCAAGATTGTAACATTAAAAATATAAGTAAAAATAAATACGTTATTTATGATTAAAATGGGCAAAAACACTTAAAGCAATCACACTTATCAATCTAGCTAAGAGAGAAAAATCTATAAACAAGCATCACAAATCAGTTAACAGGAAAATACTTCAAAATAAAAGATTATTTGATGAAATATTATTAAATACTTAAAATATGGTTAAAGAACCTAATATTTTTTTTTTCTTCTATAACTTAGTATATCTCTTTAAAAGATAGGGAAACAAAATTTTACAGTATTTGAGATATAATAATTACTCAAATTTTTCAACATTCCTTTTTAATTTTATCAAAATATTTCCTTCAAAGCATGTAACTTATATTTTTTTCCTTAAAAGTAATAGATTATGAATATCCGTTAATGACTACTTGGTATTAAAGATAAAAATAAAAGAAATCGGGAGAAAAAACACATTTCTACAACATCAATCTTTCTTACAAAAAGTCTACTTTGTTCAGCAACAACATCAATGGTATCCTCTGAATCTATTTGATTTAAAATGTCCTTCTCTACAGGCATCAACATGAGAGCTTCTAAATTTTCTTGAGAAAGGATTAGACAAAAAATCATGAGTTTAAAAAAGAAATGAATTAAGTTCAGAAGGGCCATGCACAAACATACGAATTGTACTCAGGGCAGGTTCTGGATACCGGAACAAACCATTCTCTCTCTTTTTTATTTTTTTTCTTCAAGTTTAAACTGCCAAAGTTTTTTATTCTTCCAAATCCTAAATTTTATTCCAAAAAAAGGGGGGGGGGGCTGGAAGAAAAATGTTCTGCTGTCTTTGAGAAGTATATTAATAATCTTAGTTTATTATTTCTTTTCAAAAATTAATTACTCTTGAAATAAAAAATATAATAAATGTGTGTAACAATAAGTGGATAAAATTGGTACAGTATTTAGGCTTTAAATTAAATTTAAGTACAGTAAAACCTGTAGAGTTGACCACCTGTCTATCTTGACCACTAATGTACGCCAAATTTGGTTTGGAGTATTGTAAAAAAAACCTTTGTAAGTTTATCACTTGGTTTATTTTTTAAAACTTTCTTCAGTAAATTATTTTATTTTATTATTTATTAATTTATTATTATTGTATTATTATTATTATTATTTGATAGCTTTCCAAGAATGTTTTTAATGCTTTGCTGACGGACTAGCATTTTACTAACTAAACCATCAGCATAAAGTTTATGCTGCTCTTTATTCTCCAAACTTGTTTTTCATTTGTTGTTCTATTTGAGATAGTTTTTTGTACTTTGTTCAATAAAAATAGGTGTCAGTAGAAAAGTACAAAGTGTTTTCTTTCAGTTGCAATAGGTTGTGGCAATACTGGAATTGCGCTAAGGCCCGGATCTGTACATTTTGGGACCTCTGCAACAAAATTGGTAGGGCATCTCCCTAGTGGCCCAGTATCTATTTGTAAAATTAATAAGTCTTAATGCTAGTTTTTCTTTTTTTTTTTCTTCAATTTCTAGGGCCATCAGCCCCCTTGAGGAAGTGCACTGCGAGTACGCAGATATGGGCTTGCTAAAGAGCTCTTCTGGCTTATTTCGGGTGCAAGGGATTAAGATATGTTTATGAACTGAGAGAGTCGAGCTTGTTGCTCTTTGGGCTGTAAGTGTTACATAAAAAGGCTTCAAAAAGAAAGTTTTGAACTTGGAATTAATAATAAGTATAAAATATTAAAATTAATTGAAAAAGGAGAAAGCCAGAGAAAATTAGCTGGCACATATGGAATTTCTAAAACTATGGCGTCTAAGTTTAAAACAAGGAAAAAAATAATAAAACTATTTGAATAGTATTTTTAATTATGGTTTCACTTTCAATAACGTTAAACAATGAAAGTTAGTTGAACAGAAAGAGTAATAAGTGTGAATTCCTCGAAAAATGAATATACGGTGCGAGAATGACAAAAAATATTTCAAAAAATCATTACTGCCCTTTATAAGTTGACCACAAAAGTACTGCACCGCGAGTGGTCAACTTACACAGAGTTCACTGTATGCAAAAAATACCTAATATCGATTTTACGTTGCTCTAAAATTTGCTTTTTTCAAGGAAGAAGGTAAGGAGGGCGACGGATAAAAAAATGTTGGAAATCACTGTTTTAAATATTTATACTGTTTCTACTTTTATAAATTTTATCTTTGCTAAACGAAAATAGATGAATTGGACGGTGTTATACAAAAATGAGTTATCCAACAAAAATTTTCAAAAAAATAAGGAGTTATTCACATAGGTTGGCAGATAAACTGATACACTACGGGGATACAAAGACGATTTAAGCCAAATTCTATTAATAGCCATCTATGAAGTTCAATTTAGAACTCAATTTACTCAAAAGTATTGCTTGGTGGGTTGACCCATTTTTGTGTAACATCGTCAATTTGTTATAATTATAACCGATAGTTCAAGCGCTTATTATTTAAAGTGCTGATGAAAAAAATTAAAAAACACATGATGATTGAAAATATTAAACTTACCTAAAAAAATTCTTGTCACCGTTGGATTTAAAACACATGCAATCCCAGTCAACACGGTGTATAACAAATGACTCGTTTTTTTCCTCGGAGACGAAATTGAGGAGTTCTCAAAATTATCTAATTGGTTGAGAAAGTCGTGAATCTATCTATTGCAAAGTGCTGGGAAACATAAAAAAACAAAAAAAAAAGAAAACGAAGGATGAAAAGGGGAAAAAAAAGCTTTTTAGCAGACGTTTTGCTCCTATTCATTCTATTCTTAGGATGGCGCCTTTCTCTTATTTCATTTGAAAAAGGTTCAATGTAATCTTTTCCCAGACAGTCTCAAATCGTCTCAGATGACCACAAAAAAAGATCCCTACCCCCAATAAAACTCCTTACCAGAATTCCAGGAAACATCAATCCCGAACAGATACGAGAGACACCCATGTGCACCCATAAAAGCCTGAAGGCTTCGCTTCGGACGAAGAGCACCCAACAAAGACATTGT
This sequence comes from Uloborus diversus, assembly GCF_026930045.1. NCBI lineage: Eukaryota > Metazoa > Arthropoda > Arachnida > Araneae > Uloboridae > Uloborus > Uloborus diversus. Next base: position 6,464,389 of record NC_072737.1, read on the forward strand.
TTCGTTTTCCCTACGTAACAAGATACGGTAATAGTTAGGCAAGAACAGAGTAACGTCCTGAGAGTGACCATTGGAAAAGGAGCGGCTGTCCTCCTCTCCTTCCCCTCACCCAAAAAAGAGCAGTTCTGGCTGCAGCCCTCGACACAAGAACGGCCGGCCTAGCTAAGAACTTTTTTTTTTAAATAAAATTGAGGAAAACGGCACGTACACATTGAATGCACAGAAAACGGCCCGAGTTAAGGACGGCCCATGTGGAATTTTCCACATCTCACACGTGGCCAGTCCGCCCCTGTACAGTGGTGGTAAAAAAAAAAAATTGCATCACCCGTGCCGCAAAGGAGAGGAATATCATCCCAACTGCATTCAACACACAGTCAAGCATCCCGTATCCCAGATGATTTGGGGATGTATTTCTGATCAAGGAGTTGGTGGGCTTCCCTTTGTGTAAGGAACAGTAAACGCTCTAGGGTATATTGGCATTTTGGAGGAGAAATTGCTTCCTACTATCCGGGATCGCTTTACTTCAGTTCCAAACGTCATTTTCCGGGATGATTCTGCTCCGTGCCATAGGGCAAAACTGGTAAGAAACAGTTTAAAAACCTTTATCCTGCCATTAGACTTGAATTGACATGGGGTTAAGTATTTTTTTTTCTCTAAACTCACACGCAGGTTTAGAAATGGAAAAATCAGCATGGGGTCAGCAGTTTGCCTTGGCCCGGAAACAGCCTTGATCTACTTAAACAATGATCGGATTCCTGCTGTTAAAAGTTTTTTTCATAAGTTTTGCAGAATTTCACATACATTCATCGTTAATCGGTTGACCAAAACTTCACACATAATCCCGTTGTTGTGAAAATGCGAGGGTAATGCAATTTTTTTTTTACCAGTACTGTAATGGGTTGAAAAAAAAAATGAATGATCGAATATTCAACCCGAAAATTGGTTTTGATCAGCACGGAAAACTACAGAATTCAAGATTATTTTTTTCAAAACACTCTACTAAAAAATGTCCTCTTAGAAATTAATATTAATGAGTCATAAATGGCCTGTATAGAGACGCTGACAAGGAATTAGCTGCGTAAACCTGCGAACTTTGGATCCTGAGCCCAAACAAATCCAGAAAACTCCATAATAACATGGCTGTGTAAACAAACGAGCGAGAGAGGTTTAAAAACATTTTTTAAGCGCTTTTTGCCGTTTTCGCGCCATTGTGCGCCGCGCCGTCGGCAGTCATCTGGTCAGAGAGAGAGAATACAACGAGATTGTACAACGCATGTCCAATGTGGCTCTCAAACCTTGTAAGTTAAATGACATGACATCATTCTCCAGAGTATAGTGTGGCTCTGGTGACTTGATGTTTCCTGATCTTGGACACGTCAATTTTAGTTGTTTCGGTTGAAGGAGGAGAAATTCGAGAACTCTCTAGCATACCACCACTGTTCATTATCGCTGCGGAAACGTGCTCTCTTCACCCTTTTGTTTAGCAAATGGAATTGTTTAAGCCTCGGCGGATCGGAATTCAACTGTCAGAATCAAACTATTGCTCTGAGAGCATCAAGGCAAATTTTTTTTTCCCGACGGTTTATAATGTTGAGTGTTAGGAGCAATCTAAAACATCTTAACCTGATGGATTCCAACCTTATTTTGCTCAACAGTTCATAAGAGTATTTGCTTAGCATTCCAGGCCAAAGAATTTTCCCTTTCGCTATAAAAAGGGTATAAATGTCGAATAATGAATTGTTATGAAAGCACTACCGCGGAGGTCGGGTAAATTTTAGTAACTGCAAATTTACATTTTTTTTTTTTGAGCAATCACGATTGCTTATTGTTCTCACTTGACCATCCTTGGCGTTGTGGTTCCTTTTTCAGCTTGTACCAGGGGCCTCTGCAGCACCACCACCTACCGGCCTCGGCAGGGGCGGCGTCAATACACACTCACACATACACACAAACGCCTTTATACACATAGACACCTACGTGCATACACACAGGTCTACGCACACACACAAGCGTACACATGCACGCATGCGCCTACACACACACGCGCACACCACTTGCACACGTAACCTTCCAGGAGGAGAGGCAGGCTTGGGGGGGATAGGAGCCGTTTCTAGAAACAATAACTCCAATGAGTAGGATCCTGTCGCAACTCGTGATTGCGAACAACATAATTTGAATTCAAACTTTTAGAATTCAAATTAATTTTAAACTTTTTTTTTTGCATTTTTGTCATCTATTGTACGTTAGCTTTACTGTACACTAGCGGTACCCGCACGGCTTTGCTCGTAGTAGAAAATTAAAATATCATTTGATTCGCCTGTATATTAACAAATAATGGATGTTGAATTTCTCGCCAATTTGCTATGTTAGTTTGCTCACCCATGGTCGCATATGGTAGTTTTGCTCGTCCACGTAATGGTAATTTGTTCGTGATAATTTGCCCAGTTAAATTTTCTTAAAATTAGAATAGAAAAAGAACAAAATCGAATTTTCGTAAAATCACTTCGAAGTACTCCCTCCTATGCTACGAACTAATTTTGTGTCAAATTTCATAAAAATCGGCCGACCGGTCTAGGCGCTATGCGCGTAACAGATTTAGAGAAACAGAGACAGACTTTCAGCTTTATTACTTTCTTCTATATCTAATATATAGAAGAAAGTATTGGATTCGTGCAAATTTTCGAATTTCGAATTTTGACGGATTCGAACGTTTTGAGGTGTGCTGAGTCCATTTCGACTGTTTTTGGAAAATGTCTGTCTGTCTGTGTGTGTGTATGTGTGTGTGTGTGTATGTATGTGTGTCACGTCTGTGTGTGACCAGTTTTTTGTGGCCGCTCTACAGCAAAAATTACCGCATGAAATCAAACGAAATTTGGTACACATATGTGCCCCTATGTGAACTTGTGCCCATTGGTTTTTGGCGCGAATTCCTCCAAGGGGGGTGGAGCAATGGGACGTTTTTTGATCTTTGCGTGACTGCTATTCCCCAGGAAGTAACTGGCGGAATCAGACAAAATTTGGTCCATATGTTGTCCCTAACAGGTACAGATCCTGATTCAATTTTGGTGTCAATAGCTCAAACGGGGGTTGAGCTATAGAACGTTTTTTGCCGTCAATTGTGACTGCTGTATCTCAATAAATAATGAACGTAATCAAACAAAAATTTATCGACAAGTAGCTCTTAGAGGGTATAAGAAACGATTCTATTTTGGTGTCAACAGCTGAAAAGGGGGTGGCGCATTCGGACGTTCTTTTTTTTCCATTGTGAGTGCCCTATCTCAAGAAGTAATGCTACGTTCTGTTTGAAATTTGGAATATATGTGAATCCATACGTAAACAGGCTTTGGTTCAATTTTGACTCCAATCGCTCCAAGAGGTGTTGATTTTTTTTTTTTTTGAATAAAAATAGCTTTATTAATGCAACAATAAGAAAGATAAATCGTAATAGATTGTCGTCTGCGTATTTCCCGTGATTTTAATTGTATGGAAATGATCGGAAATATTATCTCAATGATTTAAAATTTTTAACTGTTGCCATCTTATGTTTGTTAACAAATAAAATATTTGTAATTAATTCAAGCAAGGCTTTTAAAATAACTTTCAGTTTTTGCATGTGTAATTTTGTTTTTGTTGGGAATATTGCTTCCTCGTCAAGCATGGGGAAGGATCAGAAAAAAAAAAGAAAAATATAGAAGAAAGTTTCGTGATGGCCACAACATACTAGTTATTAGTAAAGATTTACACTATTGTTAGATAAACAGCTTACTTAGGTGAAATTACATTTCATCAACTTCATGTTTAGAAAGAAAAAAATAAATAAATGAAAGATGCGGAGTGGTTATTTGTCTGCATCAACAAAACGATGTTTTGCCTAGCACGGTGTGGGGAACTTCTGCTTTCAGTGATGCAAAAGGGAATGTCCACTCACGAAACCAATATTTAGTCGTCAATAACGAAGACGATACTTACGCCCCCGCCGAAAATTTCCGTGTTATGGGAGAGGACTTCGCGGTAGCTCTAAAATTCGTTACTCTTAAAAAAAACTCGCGATATAGCCATTTCACGTAAGTCAAATCGCGTTGCAGCACGAGTTCATTGCATACAAAACAGATCTAGCATAAATCGACGCCTCAGAGCAACAGTAAGATATCTAATCCCAGAAATAAAACTAAGATATCTTACTTTTGCTGTGAGGCGACGAAATAATGTCGATGTTACCGTTAAAATATATAATGCAGTTATTTTATAGAATACCCAGTTATTCCATGAAATAACTGATCCTGTCCGTTAAAGTGTGTAATATGTTATTAATTTGACACTTTAACTAGTTATTCCATGAAATAACTATGTATTCTATAAATTAACTAATGAGAGACGGTTAAAGTGTAAAATAAACAATTTATCTGAAATGAAATAACTAGGTATTCTATAAATAAACTAATAATAGACAACTAAAATGAAAAAGAAGCAATTTATCTAACTTATGCAGCGTATAAATGCTATTTATGGAAACTATCTACGCACACACACAAGCGCACGCATGCGGCTACACACACACGCGCACACCACTTGCACACGTAAATTTCTAGGAGGAGAGGCAGGCTTGGGGGGGGGGGATAGGCGCCGTTTCTAGAAACAATAACTCCAATGAGTAAGATCCTGTCGCAACTCGTGATTGCGAACAACATAATTTGAATTCAAACTTTCAGAATTCAAATTAATTTTAAACATTTTTTTTTTTTTTTTTTTGCATTTTTGTCATCTATTGTACGTTAGCTTTACTGTACACTAGCGGTACCAAGACAATCATAAAATCATTTGTTACAAGGACTACTAAAATGGCACTCGGAATTACAAAGAATATTATTTCTAAACAAAAACTGGCGCCAACACGCTAAACAAGTTCTCTCCCTATGACCTGGAATGGTTCGTAAATGCAGTAGGGGATGGAAGGTAAATGAATTTGTCGTGCAAGATATGATATAGATTATTTTACACTTTAACGGGCTGCTGATCGTTATTCTATGAAATAACTAGGTATTCTATAAATTAACTAATGAGAGACAGTTAAAGTGTAAAATAAACAATTTATTTGAAATGAAATAACTAGGTGTTCTATAAATAAACTAATAATAGACAACTAAAATGAAAAAGAAGCAATTTATCTAATTTATGCCGCGTATAAATGCTATTTATGGAAACGTACCATAAAATCATTTCTTACAACAAGGATTACTAAAATGGCACTCGGAATTACAAAGAATATTATTTCTAAACAAAAACTGGCGCCAACACGCTAAACAAGTTCTCTCCCTATGGCCTGGAATAGTTCATAAATGCAGTAGGGGATGGAAGGTAAATGAATTTGTCGTGCAAGATATGATATAGATTATTTTACACTTTAACGGGCTGCTGATCGTTATTCTGTGAAATAACTAGGTATTCTATAAATTAACTAATGAGAGACAGTTAAAGTGTAAAATAAACAATTTATTTGAAATGAAATAACTAGGTGTTCTATAAATAAACTAATAATAGACAACTAAAATGAAAAAGAAGCAATTTATCTAATTTATGCCGCGTATAAATGCTATTCATGGAAACGTACCATAAAATCATTTGTTACAACAAGGATTACTAAAATGGCACTCGGAATTACAAAGAATATTATTTCTAAACAAAAACTGCTGCCAACACGCTAAACAAGTTCTCTCCCTATGGCCTGGAATAGTTCATAAATGCAGTAGGGGTGGAAGGTAAATGAATTTGTCGTGCAAGATATATGATATAGATTATTTTACACTTTAACGGGCTGCTGATCGTTATTCTGTGAAATAACTAGTTAAACCATGAAATACAAGAGAGTTTTACACTTTAAGGGGTCACAGTATCTTTCAAGCAATTTCTTTTAATTTATATAAATTTTATATTTCTTTGAAACCGTAACATGCGTACTTATTTCGTAATCAATAATTTATTTTCAAAATTTAAAAATATTGCCTACTTTTTTTGAAAATTCAAGAATTTATAGAAAATTTCAACTTTTTAAAATCTCCAAGGCTTTTTTATTTTTGCACTAATTTAGAAAACGTTTTTTGCAAAACGATCACTATAATCATCTCTAAAAATCTGTGCGTTCATTTGCTAATGAGTTCATTCGAAAATTTTCTGTGCTTAATTATGTAAAAAATCAGTTTTTTTTTAAAAAAAAAATTGGTTTTTAAAGGTTTAACATGCTCTAAACATTAGAGTAATTTATAAAATGCTTATCCAATGCACAGTTTTGTCAAATATGTTATCCCAATTGCAAAAAGTATTACTTTAAAGCTGTATATTTAATAGAAAAAAATCCTTAGGGATTCTAATGATATGAAAACACAAAAAAAAAACCATCATCGAGAAAAAGCAATTTGAAGTTTTTCTTTTGCGTAAGAACACATAGGGAGCATGGCCTAAAACCACTCATAACTTTTTAAATATTTGAACTAAAGCATTGAAACTTTTCCCCTGTGTTCAGAATATTTTTTGTTTTGAAATAAGCAATAAAAATTTTTTTTAATCGTTTCATCATTTTTGAGGTACTGTAAACCCCTAACGGACACGATAAATTATTCCATGAAATAACTAGGTATACTTTAAAATAACGGATTTCATACTTTAACGGTAACATCGAAATATAATACTAACTCCCCTTAAGAAAGCAAAAAGTCCAAGACAATCATAAAATGACTGCAGATTTTGGAAAACTTTTTCATTTGTATCAGCATCAAGGCCATTATGTTTACTGTTGCAACTGAAAAAACTCTTGAGAGTGAATTAATGCAACGTAGATAAAATAAAACCAAATAATTAGGTGTGTACTGAATTTAAATGAATCCAGAACCAATGTGCCTCTACGGACTCGATAATAAGATATTTAGATTCACTTTTGGACACCGTTAGAATGATTTTATAGCAGAAGAGTTACATAATGATCGACCTTAAAATACAGGGTTATAAAATAACGCGAGGTGTTCAGAGCCCTCTAGCGAATGAAGTAGTAGACGAAACATTGCCAAATTTCATGGGCATACACAGTAGAGCATGGGATTTCGATTTCTGAAATAAAAAAAATTAGTACAAAAAATCGCCACCAGGAGAAATTTTGACGTTGAAAAGATGTATTACTGTGACTGTTGAAGGATTAAATGCTAACTGATAAAATATGTATTGTAGCGAGTTCCGGTGCAGCTTCAACCTTTCTTGAAATGACGACACAGTTCTTGAGAAAAACACAGATTTATTTACAATAGTGGTACCCGCACGGCTTTGCCCGTAATAGAAAAATTAAAAGGTCTTTTGGTTCGCCTGTATATTTACAAATAATGTGTGGTGAATTTTCTCGTCAATTGGCTTGTGCCCATGTTGCGGTTCCACGTTATGATAATTTCGTAATTTATGATAGTTTTTTTCTTAAAATTGGAATAAAAAAAGAACCACATCGAATTTTCGAAAAATCGCTTGGAGGTGCACACCCCCATGCTACAAACTAACTTTGTTCCAAGTTTCATGAAAATCGGCCGAACGGTCTAGGCGCTAAGCGCGTCACAGACATCCTACAGATATCCTACACACATCCTACAGACATCCTCCGGACAGAGAGACTTTCAGCTTTATTATTAGTAAAGATTATGTACAGGAAAGATCGTTAACTGCTAAATTAATCATCAGCAATTAAGCAAATATCAATAAACACCGTAAACTCAACGGTTACACACGTATTTACATTCAAATACGCAAAACAAAACAGCGAAATGCCTCGCAATAAACAGAGCTAATACACTCTCAGTACAAATTCTCAATCGAGACTGACTTTTTATCATGCGGCACGACTATTTATAGACATCGAAAGAGAGCTCCTCAGATATTCCAGAAAATTCTACACCGTTCTACACTTTCTTATTTCTTTTCCATTCACAAATTTTATCATTCAGAGATGAGGGGAACCGTATAATTCAGCCGAATGTACGGGGGCTGTATATTCATTACAAGAAACTATTTACAGGTTACGTTACTACAATAATTTTAGATGAAAGATAATTTAATAAACGCCAAATTTAGCTAGATTACGACAAATTAATCACAAAAAATGATTACTATTTACAGAATTTGTAACTATATATATCGGATATTTTGATATATATCCGATATTTTACCAATATGATTTTTACCAACAAGTGAGGTTCAATATGACCAACATCGAGATTTTCCACGTACTGCATACAATGCCCAATATTTTCCACACCTCTGGGGGGGGGGGGGGAGGGGAGGAGGATAAATTTCACCAACTGCAACATATTTTTAGTTTTGAAAGTTGAGAATATGTCGCAGATACACAACACAGTTACGAAATCCCTATGGTTAAAAATCACAAGGTGAAAGATTGGGCGAGCACGGTCTCCATACCGTAGGAAATGCAAGACTAATAAAACTGCTATCAACGAAATATTACCGCTATACAGTCAGTACCTAAAGCCCAACATGGGGTGGTGCACCACCTTACATGAATTTTATTCAGAAAGAATTTCTTGCTACCGCGCAGAAATTTCTTGCTGACTACTTTTGATAAAATTCCTCTCTTGTTACAAATTGAAATTTCTTGTTGGTTTTATTGAACCTCATTTGTAAACAACAATTATTTGTAGCAAAAAACTTGATGCGTGCTTTACATTGGCATTTAATTCTTCTGTATTCGCAAGTAATACATTTTTTCAGCGACAAAAGTCTCCCTGGTGGCAACTTTTGGTACTATTTTTACTTCCTTTTACAAAAAAGGAAGTATTGTATTCGCGAAAAAATTTTCACTCAAAAGTCGGCCTTAATTTCCATTTTTCTCACCCTTGAATGCATGTTAAGTTTTTTTTTTGACCCGATCACACGTGGATATATGCCTAAGAACGTACAGACACCCGAAATATCCATTTTGACGACCCCCGAGTTCATTACAACGAATTTTCTCGTGACGTCCGTATGTACGTATGTATGTGCGTATGTGTCTCGCATAACTCAAAAACGGTATGTCCTAGGAAGTTGAAATTTGGTAAGTAGAATCCTAGTGGGGCCTAGTTCTGCACCTTCCCTTTTGGTTACATTCGGACGTTTCTAAGGGGGTCTTTTGCCCCGTTTTAATGGGAAATCATCGTTAATTTCGACGTAAACTCAAGTGGTGTTATAATTTGTCGGACACTTGGCGATATATCGCCAATCTTTTGCTCACCAAGTATTGTCGCCAACTTGGCGACAAATTTGGCGTTTTTTAAAAAAAAATTTGGTTTCAATTTGGCCACTGTTGGTGATATTTAGAGAGTAAACAATTGAATCACATTAAATTTGCCAATAATGGGCAAATGGACCACACGTGCCTAGGAACCTACAGACACCCGAAATATCCGTTTTGACGACCCATGAGTTAATTACAACGAATTTTCTCGTGACGTCCGTATGTACGTATGTATGTGCGGATGTATGTTGCATAACTCAAGAACGGTGTGTCCTAGAAAGTTGAAATTTGTTACGTGGACTTCTAGTGGGGCCTAGTTGTGCACCTTCTCTTTTGGTTGCATTCGGATGCTTCTAAGGGGGTCTTTTTCCCCTTTTTGGCGGGGAATCATTATTAATTTCGATGTAAACTCAAGTGGTGTTATAATTTGTCGGACACTTGGCGATATATCGCCAATCTTTTGGTCACCAAATATTGTCGCCAACTTGGCGACAAATTTGGCGTTTTTTTTTTTTTTAAATTTGGTTTCAATTTGGCCACTGTTGGTGATATTTAGAGAGTAAACAATTGAATCACATTAAATTTTCCAATAATGGGGAAACGATATTAAATTGGAGTAAAAGGAAGTCATGTGATGCACACATCAGCTCGTTTATAGTAGAAATCCCATGGTCTGCTATGTACGCCCATGAAATTTGGCGATGTTTCGTCCAATACTTCACTCGCTAGAGGGCTCTGAACACCTCACGTTATTTTATAACCGCCCTGTATTTCTTATGATGGTTTGTTTTCCCTTCTCGTCTTCCGCTTGATAAACACATTTTCCCTCCAAAAATTGATCAGTTGAATTGTTTGGGCTAAGACACAGCTCTTAAGATAGGTTCTCGCTAGCGATATTGCTTGTAAAACTGTATAAGTTGCCATTTGTTTTCGAATGTGGAAGCCACTTGCCATTTCGACATTCACATTTTTCAACACTTAGAAATTGATGGTACTATGTAAAAGTACATCTAAAAGATAGACCAGTATTACCTCTAACATAGAACGCCAATAACTGGCTTAATCATCGACAGATGGCGCCCCCTGTCATATCCACCTTTGCAATGTGCACATCCATGGGAGGAATGGTCTCTAGTCTCATTAGAATATGTGGTAAGGAGATGTCCGTTAAATTATGTCACTCCTTTTTTTCAATATTTTAGAACTCACCTTCCCCCTCTTTGTCACAAAGTGTCACACTTCACCTTACCCCTCTCCTCCCCTTTGTCACGTGTCACGCTATTTTTCATTAACATATTAGTATAGAAATATGTGACGTCACATGTTATCACTTCCCTCCAACTTGCCACGATTTCGTGAACCTCTCCTCAAAGCGTGGAGGACAGTTACATTTGTGGACAGACCGTCGTCATTAAAGGGGACTGGGCGACGTTAAATATGCTCGTGGTCTCAATGTCCTCCAAGTGAAATGATACCTCTGGGGGTGCTAGCACCAGGTAGCTATTAGCTCCTGGTCTAGTTCTAAATTCTCATTAACTGTTCGATCCGGTGATGGTGCTGCCATCTATCGGTATAAAAAAATAATGGAGGCTAGGCACTTTGTATGCAGTCCTCGACATAAATAAAGTTGTAGTCAGTTGTGACTCGGAATCGATTTGTGGACAGCTACTAAGGGATTGTCCACAAATCATGTTGCGCTTTGAAAAGGATGGGGGTTCGTGAAATTGTGACAATGGAGAGGGAGGGGTTTCGAAAATTGTAACATCACATATTTTAGTTGGAATAAGAGAATTTTTTGTAACGATGTTTATGTATTTAGCGTGACATGACAATTAAGTAGAAGGGAGGGGGTAGAGTGAAGTGCGGCACATTTTGACATAAAGAAGTAGAGGTGTCAAAAATATTGAAAAAAAAAAAGACATTTGTGGACGGCCCCAGAGCAGAAATTTTAAAATAATTAGATTACAGAAGTACCATTCACAACATTAGAACACTCAAAGCAAAGGAAAAAACGAGCCGATGTGTGCATCACATGACTTCCTTTTACTCCAATTTAATGTCATTTCCCCATTACTGGCAATTTTAATGTGATTCAATAGTTTACTCTCTAAATATCACCAACAGTGGCCAAATTGAAACCAAATTTTTTAAAATAAACGCCAAGTTGGCGACAATACTTGGCGATCAAAAGGTTGGCGATATATCGCCAAGTGTCCGCCAAATTATAACACCACTTGAGTTTACATCGAAATTAATAATGATTTCCCCCCCGAAAAGGGGGAAAAGTCCCCCTTAGAAACATCCGAATGCAACCAAAAGAGAAGGTGCACAACTAGGCCCCACTAGAAGTCTACGTAACAAATTTCAACTTTCTAGGACACACCGTTCTTGAGTTATGCAACATACATCCGCACATACATACGTACATACGGACGTCACGAGAAAATTCGTTGTAATTAACTCATGGGTCGTCAAAAACGGATATTTCGGGTGTCTGTAGGTTCCTAGGCATATATCCACGTGTGGTCGGGTCGAAAAAAACAACTCAACATTCATTCGGGGGGTGAGAAAAATGGAAATTAAGGTCGATTTTTAAGTGAAAATTTTTTCGCGAATACAATACTTCCTTTTTTTTTTGTAAAAGGAAGTAAAAATAATAAAAATAAAATGTACCATTAAAAACAAGCAATTTTAACTTCATAATTTGTTTATCAAATCAAACCTTAACTGTCATAAAAATTCTGTGAATGGTAGTATATATACATTTAAAAATATTGGGAACACAAAAGACACAATCAAATTATCAAATACTGCTACTACTAATGATGATGATGGCTATAAAACCAATCATATAAGCAGATTAATAAAGTTGATTGAATATGAATAGTAAAAAGTTGAACGCTTAAAAGCTATACTTAAAGGGTAATGCATGCGTTGAAAACTTTTCAGTGGAAAAATATTGTTATTATGGTATACATTTTCAGAAGATGATATATCAGGAAAAAACAAGCCACAAGAAAACAAAGCAATCAGAATATCAAAAACTTGATCACCTAAAACAATTCTCATTGAACAAATAGAAACCTGTAATTACGGTGAAACTTCAATGAATGGAAATACGAAATAACTAGTCTATAGAAAAACAAAGCAATCATAATATAATTAGATGTATAATGACCCTGATATGTGATCCGGTAATGTTATGACGTCACGAAAAATAACATTGCGTGTCTTAGCGTGCGAGACTTGCTGTAACACCTACGAAACAAATTTCAGTAATCACAATTTTTGCAAGAAGTTTCGTCCAGAACTAAACGAGCCAACTTTCTCGCATAAAAACATCGACTTTCTGGCATCTTATCAATATAGTAAAAATAACATACAGCGTGTAATTGCACAAAATTGCGAGATTACTGCCAACACATGTTTCGAGGTCGCAAGGAACCTCTTTTTCAATCCAAAATAAGTAAACGAACGGATGAAAAGACATTTAATTGACATTATGCATGTAATATGTTTGGACTTTTCAACATAGTTTAGATGTTTGTTTCATCTGTTCCCTTGTTTCTTTTAATAAATGCCCCCCTCCAGAGTTTCTGAATCCGCCATTGGTTGATATTCGTGAGAAAAAACACCATCGGCACTGTTTTGTATCCTTAATATATTTACGCATTAAATTTTATTTGCGTTTGTGTCTTTTAAATCCGTCCCCCCTCCTTCATTACTCGGCCAAGTACCGAGTACTCAGCCTTTCACTACTCGGCCGAGTTACCTAGCACCAATTATGTTTTAAGAAGAACCACAAACACACATGTGATGAATTTCGAACTCATTGGAATAGTAATATAGACCTCCTTGTCCATATAATAGTTTTTAAAACTAAATTCCTGCTGAAATTTAATTATGTATTATTTAAAAATTTTGTTTATGTCAAAAATTTTACAAAAAAATTATTTTTAAAGTTAAAAATAAATAAATAAAAGGTATGATTAATCAAGTTGGAATTAAAACAAATTATACCAATCCATTATAGTTATAGTCCGTCAAACTTAAATAATTTTTAAAAGCGAATAAAACAAATGTGCAGGAACACTGCAGACACGTGTTTCTGTGTTACTAGAACTGTCTTTTTCAGTGCATAAAATGTGAGCTAAAGAATAAAGACATTCGACAAAAAAATCCGACTTTTGTCGGATGTCTTTAAAATCACGAGCTCACATTTTGTGCATTGAAAAAGAAATTCCTTGTAATGCCAAAACATGTGTCTGCACTGTGCTTTTAACGTTGTTTTATTTCCTTTTATTTTTTAAGCAAAGGTATTTTTTATATTTATTATAACTAATTTTTGTTAGTAGCAAAAATCCATTTTTAATAAAAAAAATTCCATATTTTCTATACTTACGTTTTTTGTACAAATTTTAATAAATAAGTTTTATTAACTTTGGGGACATAAAAATAAAGATTTATTCCATTGAAGCATTACAAACTTCATTATTCTCAAAATTTAAATTTTGACTTGTAAATGATTGCAAAATATTATATATGCTTGTGCTTTTTTATAAATTTTTATTTCTGTCTTGGACAACATTCAATTTTTTTCCAACTACTCGGTATTGGCCGAGTATCTGATCAAAATTTGGCCGAGTACCGAGTACTCGGCAAATTGACCCAGTAGACCGAGTACCGAGTACTCGGTACGTCTCTAACAAAAGCATTTAATAAAAAAATCAAAGCCCTCTAAAATACTACGAGCGTAGTTTCTTCAATTAACTGATACAGTTAACTCTTTTTAAAACGACCCCTCATTACTGCGATCCTTCTGTACTATGCATGGATCTCATTTGCTATTAACTGCAATGATATTTTAAAGTCTGTTCCAAAACTGAAAAGTTCATTCTAATATAACGTCTAAAATGTGCAAGTTTCTACTTATTTGTACTTTGTAAGACTATCAGTTCGAAAACAACAACTTCATGTTTCTCAAGGTAAAATATTTCAATCAAAAGGAGTTAGTTGTTTGATGACAAACGGGTCAAAGAGTTGATGAGAACCGTGCGGAAATGATAGAAATAAGGATTTTTTTTTTCTTCTGAAAATGTTAAAAACCGCGAAAACTTTCTACAATAGTATCTAAAAAAAAAAAAAAAATAAGAGGTGAAACTCTTATATCTGGAGAAACAATCTCAAACAAAGCAGAAGAAAACCAGTCTTTCAGTTGAAAAAATTAGTTATTTTCAGTCTATTTTGTCGATAAATGTGTGTAATTTATGATAGTACTAGTGGTACCCGCACGGCTTTGCCCGTAATAGAAAAATTAAAAGGTCTTTTGGTTCGCCTGTATATTTACAAATGTATGGTGAATTTTCTCGCCAGCTGGCTTGTACCCATGTTACAGTTCCACGTTATGATAATTTCGTATGTCGCCAATTGGCTTGTGCCCATGTTACGGTTCCACATTATGAAAATTTCGTAATTTACTCGTCCATCTTATGATATTTTTGTTCTTAAAATTGGAGCAGAAAAAGAACCACATCGAGTTTTCGAAAAATCGCTTCGAGGTGCACACCCCCATGCTACAAAGTAACTTCGTGCCAAATTTCATGAAAATCGGCCGAACGGTCTAGGCGCTATGCGTGTCACAGAGATCCAGACATCCTCCGGACAGAGAGACTTTCAGCTTTATTATTAGTAAAGATTTATTATTTCGTATCTGTAATTATGTATTAGTTTGCTAGTTTCTTGGTTTTCTCTTAAAATGAAGCTGAACTTGTAAAAGATCTTCGAGTATTTCTAAATGTATGGCAAAAAGCAAACGGGCCATTCAACGGAAAACGGTAATTTTGTCCCGCACGTGACGCTTCATACATTTCATTCAAAATAAATATTTTAAAAGGGTAATGAGAAAATTTTGTTGCTTAGGAAATCACAAACGTATATGTGTGACTTCTTAAGCAAAAAATTTCGTCATTACCTTTTAAAATTATTTCTTTTTTATGAAATACAGGAACCAAGTGCGGAACAAAATGACCGTTTTCATTGGAGTGACCATATACATAATATTTTTTAACGGTTTAAATTTTTGTTTCTCAACAAATGAGATATGCTTCCTTTACGTTGCTTTCAAAACCTGCAATTTGTTCCGTCATTGATATATTAATAGAGTTAAAATATTCAGTGATGCATACAGCCAACTACAGAAGTTGACTTTGAATGTCCCGCCGGTGCACTGTAACAAATTTCGGAAACGTTTCTAGATATATCGGAAACGTCTCCGAAATAGTAAGAATCCTTCCTCCAATAGCGAACTCCTCATTATTCAGAAAGCTTTTTGTTATTTCAAGAAATCTAGAAGCGGAAGTGAGGCGCAATGCTTCGAACCGTATTTTATCCTTCCGGTGCCAGTGAGTCGAAAATAACGAGAGTTTAATTTTTTCCTTATACGCCTTTGCATTTTGGACTGCCCTTGATTTTTTAGACGATGTACGCAGCTATTAAGTTATTTAATAACGATTTGCTTCTTTACAATTTCCGGTGCGCCTATGATTACATATATATTGTGTGTTCAAGCGTGAATAGTTTCAACACCCGTTTTTATACTTAATGAAACGAAACCATTTGGATTACTTATCAAGTTGTAATGGAGGTACTTAGATTTTCTTCCGCTCATGTTCACTTGTAAGTATTAATGAATATTTTAAAACATGTTGTTATACACATTTATATTTTTGTTGATTTGCATTTGATGAGGCTCCAATTGTAACTGTTTTTGGGTTTATCGAATTAATTTAAAGTTATCCTACATACCTATGTGCGCAGTGTACTATTTGTTGTAACTAATTGAAACTGATTAATTACGCAAAAGAAATAAGATTTATATTTGAAAAGCAATCACAGAAAAGTTATTTCGAAATACTTGGATATACATACATTGGTTCAAAAAAAAAAAAAAATATCAATTGTTAAATTCATTAAAAATATGGTAATGAAAATGTTTTCTAGTATTGTAATATGCTTCACAAAAAATGTGCCAGTATTATTTATCTTTTTTTATTATAATTTATTCATTTATTTAAAAATATTTATACCATTAGAAAACGGCCCAGTTATCTATTAGTAAGCAACATAGTTATGCAATTAATTCATGTGCTTATTCATTTTGTTAAATGTGGTTGACAATAAAAAATTCCTTGACATTAGTTGTTCGGTAAATAACATTTCCTTCGTGGATATACTAGTTTAATATAGGACAGTCATTAGGAATGAGTCAGTGGCAAAAATGGAACAGCTGCATTTACAAGCCGAAATAAAAAGAAATTTTATTTCATGTCATTGTATTAAAAGTGATCATTTTTTAAATACTATGTTATTAATATACAATGTACATATGGGGAGAAGACGAGGGGCGTTCACCACGCAGACTGCCAGTGACATTTTCAGGGATTGCTTTTTTTTAAGGGGAGGGGGGGCGCTTTATAGCATTTTATGGGTTCACCATCACTCTTATGGTGTGTGTGGGGGGGGGGGGAATCTCGTATATATGAAATGGAGTAATCATGCAATAGAATTCAATGTTTTAATAAATAAAATATATAATGCATTTTGCGCACATTGTAAAAATAAAATCAGTAACCTATTTTGATTAAGTATTTATATTTGTGATGAACTGGAAAAGGGCAAGAACAGAAGAATGAACCCGAATGGTTCCAACAGGAGGACTTGGTGTCATATTTAAATTCACCAATTTCTCTGTTGGCACTTTTCGGTACACTTTGTTCGTCAGAGAAATAGACTTGACGCGAAGGGAAGGTAAGTTCTGTGAAATTTTATCCAAAATAAAAGCTATCAAGTTTGATACAAGATATGCTTTTAAGTTCTGCATTAAAAATACAATATGTTGATAATTCTGTCTTGAAAATATTGAGAGAAAAACTGAAGTTTAAGATTGTTTAACAAACAATCCCACTTTTGAGAAAGTACCCCCCTCCCCTTCCCTGACGATTTTGTGATTAGGAATAAAACTACTATATTATTTCATAAATTTTCAAAAATTTATAACTGTGCATATGTTATGCTGTTAACTATGCTATTTAACATTAGAAATTCCAAAAAAAAAAAAAAAAAAAAATCCACGAATAATTCTAAAATTGCTTGTTTCATTGCTGTTAGATATGAAAGAACTGAAACTGATATGGTACGCAATACTATAGTAAAGAATTATATTTTAGAAAAAATCAAGGAAAAAGGATTCTGAAATTCTCGGAAACGTTTTTGAAAATTGTTTGGAGAGTTCCGAAATACTCGGAAACGTTTTCGAAACTTTCATGAACCACAGCTGCACAGAATACTCAGAAACATTTCTGGAAATTACGGAAAGAGGATTCCGAAATACTCAGAAACGTTTCTGAAAATTACAGAAAAAGTATTCCAAAATACTCAGAAACATTGAAAGAGGATTCCGAAATACTCAGACACGTTTCTGGACATTACAGAAAGAGAATTCCGAAATACTCAGAAACGTTTTTGAAAATTTCATGAACCGCAGCTGCACGATATACTCAAACGTTTCCGGATTTTTTTTTCAGTTTAGATACGCCCGTACAACCAACCTCTTTCTCTGAGACCTACTGTATGTCTTTAAGAAGTTCAACAATTGTTCGTATACCTCTAAAAGGTCGTCCTAGACAGTTTCGTTTGACACAAGCTTTCCCACTTTCACTAGTACCTTTCTGCGCATCCTGTACGCGCATAGCGTGCTTACTCTTTCCTCACTGGTGACGAAATTTAAATCATCAATTACCAAACTACTTTCCTGTGCAGTTTGTTGGTTGCAGATCAATTTATTTTTGATGCATTCTCTTCTTTTTGACAAAGTGTATATTTAAACCTTTGAAGACAGTTCCGTTTTCGCTACGTAATCACTCCCAACATTTCAGATTTTAAGCTCAAAATTTAAGTTTAAGTCCTAACATTAGAAAACATTTAATTAGATTCAAAAATAGCTGTAAAAAATAGTTGTTTGTTACTCCTAAGTCAAAAGCGCCCTCTATCGGCATTTTTTAAACTACATCTTTAAAATTTCTTTTCAAGCAAATGCTGATAAAAAGAGTAATTTTAGCGAAAACCGCAGACGAATCGACCACTTTTTCCGTTTTTTATCATCACTTGAAATTTTGGACTCTAAACTTTAATAGCGCGTAGCTGCTTCGGCAGAAGTTTGGGGTCCTTATTTTTGACATTATATTGTTTGTTTTGGTGTGTACAATCACCCCTTAAAGTTTTGCTTAAGAGTTCAGAAACACCCTGTGTAACTCGAAGCCGATTATTTTTGCCTAGTTGTATTAGGTGTGTGATGTATCACCGATGTCAGAAACATATTTTCCCCCCATTTCAAAAAATGCCCAAAGCGTCTAAAGAAGTTTTCACTTCAAAAACATTTTATGAAGCTTAAAAATGTTTTCTTCTGGAGGAAGAAATGCACTGACCCCGGGTTAGGATCGAACTCACGCTCACTCAGGATTCGGATTATGAGACTCACGCGCTGCTGACAGCACTACTGAGGTTCGCAGTTCCAGCCGAAAGCAACGTAGTAAACGAACCGAGAGAAGATTTCAGTCTCTGCAATGTATTCCAAATGTCGGTAAGGTGACGGTGTCGCGAAATGGATGGTTTTTTTCCCACCTCAAAAACGTTCAACGCACCTAAAAAGCTTTCACTTAAAAAATTGAAAAAAAAAAAAAAACATTAAAAAAAATTAATTTGAATTTTGACATCTTGAATTAAAATTATTTTTTTCGCAATCACGAGTGTGTGTATGTAGGCGTGTGTGTTTGTGTGTAGGGGATATGTGTATGTGTGTAGGCATGTGTGTTTGTGTCTGTGTGCAAGCATGAATGTGTGGGTAGTTGTGTGTATGTGTGTGTATGTTTTTGTGTATGTGTGGGTGTCTGTATGTATGCGTGTGTATATGTGTTTGTATGTGTTTGTGTATGTAGGTGTATGTGTGTGTGTATGTGTGTGTGTGCGTGTGTGTGTAGTTGTGTATGTATGCGCGTGTGTGTAGTTGTGTATGTATGCGCGTGTGTGTAGGATATGGATGCAACCTGGAGACGGCTTTCGCTATAGGAGCAGCATCGTGAGGAGCCGGTCGACGGTGATGGTGCGGAGGGTGGCGGTGGGAAAAATCAAAGGACGCCAAAAGCAGTCAAATGAGAACAATAAGCAATCGTGGTTGCTCAAAAAAAAAAAAAAAAAAAAAAAAAACCATCGTAAGCACGATGAAAAATTAAGCTTAAAAACATGTAAAAAGTTACGGTTTTTGTTTTACCTCTTTCAATCGCCATTTGCCAGACTGCAGGACCTAATTTAGTTTATTGGAATTGAGAATCAGCTCAGTTCCAACAACTTGAAACGTATGATGCGTTAAAATTCAAAAATAAAATATAAGAAAAAACCCAAGTGTTTTGGATTCATAAAAAGCAAAATGAAATGCATTTTAACAGCAAAATCATAGCGAAACGTTGTCATAAGTTTTCATAAAAAGATAAGCACGAGCGAAAAACGAGGAAGCCACCGTTGAAAACACTTTTAACATACAAGCGACGTTTAAATAACTATTACTAATGCGATGGGATAGCTTTTTTTTTTAATACGTGATATGTGTAAATAATTTAGATAGAATTCGTTCAAGTTGTTGCAAAAGTGATTTCAGCTTGAATAATACAATGAGACATAAACAAATGATAGTTATGGCATTGAGGAAGTATTTTTGAAAAACGTATTACAAAATTTAAAAACTTTATTTACTGCAAGGTTAAAGGTAAGAGAGCATATTAACTTTTCCCATGAATGAGGTTGCACTATTTGGCGGACTATCTCGTTTTTGGCACTTTTATGCTGAGAGACGAAAATGTGTGTCAAATGTTGAGAGATTTAGTTTGGGTTTTGCTGTATAGAAATTTGAAAATTACTATGTTTCCATGGCAAATTTCGGCGTAAACCGCTATAGTAAGTAAGAAAAAGCCTGGTTGGTTGCTTTTCCGGGGGAGTTAAACTTTCTTCTTCATCAAATTTATTTTCTGCAACTTCACGTCACTTGAGGCAACATTTCTGTACCTCAGAGACAGACTAGCGTAAGTCCAAAATTTGCGATTTTCTGTTTATTAGTGCATTGTACATGTAGAATCCCATTCCGCAAAAAATAGAATTTTGAACTTTTGAATTCAAATTACGTTTTTCGCAATCACAACAGGACCCTATTCATTGGAGTTATTGTTTCTAGAAACGGCTTCTGTTCCCCCAAGCCTACCCCTCCTCCTGGGCGGTTACGTGTGTATACTTGTGTGTGTGGGCAGCCGCGCGTACGGTGCATGTGTAGGCTTGCGTGTGCGTAGACCTGTGCATATGCACTTAGGCGTGTGTGTGTGTGTGTATGTGAACGTGCCTGTGTGTAGGACATGGACGCCACCGCCCAGGAGAAGCGAATTTCGGAGGACTGTTCTCACGACCAGAGGAGCCGATGGGCGGTGGTGCTGCAGAGGCCCCTGGTCCAAGCCGAAAAAGGAACCAAACGCCAAGGACCTTCAAATGAGAACAATAAGAAATCTTGATTGCTTAAAAAAAATCCTTTTCATTTTTTTTACCAATGTTAAAAGAGCGCGCGTCACATCTTTTGCATGCGCCAGACAAACGTTTTCTCACTTTCCTGTAAAGTAGCAATTATGTGACATGCGTTGTTCTGGCTCTGAGGTACAGATTTGTATTTGGGGACTCTCGATAACTAAAAAACTTACCGAAATGGCAAAAATCGGAGAATAAGGGTACAAACGCCCAGTGGGTTGTCTTATTTGCGTGTTCATCACCGAATTGATGTTGGGCTTGTAATTAATGTTTTTTGTAAACGTTAATCGTCGTTAATTAACGATACAATCCATAGTGTACTTTGTTTTTCAACTTGAAAACATAAATGCATAGTTAAAAAATAATCACTTACCAAAAGAATTTTATTTTCAGCTTACATCACTTTCTAATTAGAAAGCAATTTCAAAATTAGATTTCTTATTGCCGACGCAAAAGAATAAAGTTTTGGTGAACCAACATAGATGAACAAAGAGAAAAAAACCCATAAAACGCTTCAATATAATAAAAAACAAAAACATGAATTTGGCACTCGGTCACATTTTAAGTAAGTAACTACCGAAAACTTTTGTCCAAGGAAAATAAAGTAGAAGAAAGCAAGGGCCAAGCAGACAGAGCGGAAAATTCAGTTTCAGTCTGGCCAAATTTGGCACTCGGTCACATTTTGTGTAAGTAACTACCGAAAACTTTTGTCCAAGGAAAATAAAGTAGAAGAAAACAAGGGCCAAGCAGACAGAGCGGAAAATTCAGTTTCAGTCTGGCCACTTTTGCAAGTCCAGTAGAGGGATAAAATGAGGCAGTGAGAAGCAAAGGGATGTAAGTGGCAAAATTAAAACCCCTCCTCTGGCTTGGGGCAAGAGATAGTACTGGTAGCTAAGGGAGCTCATATAGGGGGGCAAGTGGGGGCTCAAGCCCCCCTTAGAAATGAGAACTTCCTTGCTTTTAGTGCTAAAATCTTTGCAAAAATGTGTAAAAATTTCTTTTCCAGCCATTAATGAATAAGTTATTGAAAATGTCAAATTTTAGTATCTCTAATCGGTACTGAAATCGGTTTCCATGGGGAAAATATTCTGCTAAACCATGGGGAAATTTTTTGAGCCCCCCTTTAAAATTTTGCATATGGGCGCCCTTGCTGGTAGCCCTGGTAGTAGGTTCTCTTATACAGCAGGATTTAGAAAAATATTTCAATGAAAGTCTACCTAGGACGTTATCTTTAAACGCGTTTTACTCAAAACTTGAAAATGTCCACTTACATCCCTTTGCTTCTCAATGCCTCGTAAGGTTCTGAAATTAGTGAGTTGGTTTTATGAAAATAAATTTAACGAAATAGTTGAGGCTTCCAAAAGCCGTTGTGAAATAATTGTTAGAATTTAATATGTAACACGATTAAAACTTTTGAAGATGAAGCTAGCAGCTAAAAAATGCATCTACTTTCGCCTAGTAACTAGCTGTTTCCCTGCATATCTTGATCAGGGATAGAACAGCCCAACCTTAGATTTCTAAGCTTCAGCAGTCGTTCTAGATATTGTCAAAAAAAAAAAAAAACCTCCTATTAAAATTAATATTTTTTCTTCATTTTAGTTTACCTAATAAGCATGCCAGAATAGTGCCGAAAGCCTCATTTTTTATGTTTGTGTATTCTTTGATCTAGTAGAGGACACCTTTGGTTCATTTTTGTACATTTCAAGAAGTACAATTTTGATCGTCTCTAACTTGATTAAAACTCGAAACCCCACCAATTTTATTGCATAAGTTCACACCATTTTTAATCTAGTTTGCGGGAATATAGGGTAACTGCACCAGTAACAGACATGCTTAAGACATCGCTCTCAGGTTAACTGAATTTTCTGAGTCTTTTAATGTATTTAGGCTTTTTAAAATATTTTTCTCTCATGCAACTACGTCTCAACTAACGTTTGGCAGCTTCTGGATCCTCTAAAAGAGTTAATTCTATTTCTATTTGCTCAATTTCCGAAAAAGGTCCGCCCCCTCCCCCCAGTAATAGACACCGAAAAATCTGATGATACCCAGTAATGGATAGGGAGAAGAAAGGATGAGTATAGGACCCTTTTTCTCTTCAAAAAGAGCAGAAGTTCTTTATTTTTTAACCGACTTCAAAAAGGAGGCGGTTATCAGTTCATACCGTATGTATGTTTTTTTTTTTTGTTTGTCCACTCATAGCGTCTCACATAGTGAACCGATTTTGATGATTCTTTTTTTAATGGATAGGGGATGGCTCAACTTAGGTCCCATTACTTTGTTTGACCATATTTGTTCTGTAGAAAAAAAGTTATGGGCAAAAAACAGTAAATTTTATGCAATTAAAATGATATTGTAGCGAAGTTCGCACTTTTCATCCGTGGATAACGGTGGCTCAGTGGTAGAATTCTCGCCTTCCACACGAGCGACCCGGGTTCAAATCCCGACTAGGACACAGTGAATTTTACTAAAATTTCGTTTCTACTGCTTCCCGTATTTTCTCGAATGTTCTATTAATTTCTGTATCTTTCCAAGTCTGGAAAGTGCCAGCACTTTCTCAAGTTGTATATAAGGAGATGTAACGTTCATTCGTGGTTCTGAAGAAAGATCTCGAGTTGAGACTAACGAGTATTCGCTTCATTTGGCTTTCACATTGTCTTCGCTATCTTCATCTACGCGACAATATGAAACTCATTGTTATAAAAGTTTGGTGCCATATAACAGTAACATTAATAGTAATTGTAATGATAATTTTGAATAAAGGCTTTTCTAAAGCAATACAGTGATATAGAGCCGAACTTCTTCCTTTTACTAGGTAACTTCTTACTTTTACTGAAATATCTACATTTACACTAAAAAGAATGAAATAAAAAAAATTTGAAAAAAAAAAAAAAATAGAACCGACTTCAAAATTGCTCTGAAAAGTGAAAAATAATTTTATTCTTTAAACACCATCGATAATGCTTTTAAACATAATTTTTGAAGTTGGCGCAAAAACAAAAAGTAAAATCCATTGTAACCATGCTTCGTTCATATTTTTATCAAAAAATCATCCAAAGTTAGGAACGAAACATTTATATCGTTACTCAAATATGCTGTCACCAATACATAATGTATGTGGTAGTGAAGAAACTAGGCCTGGTTGAATTTATAGTTGTAGTTGAGTTATGGCTGTGAATGATGTTATCTATCGTTTTTGCGCCAACTTCAAAAATTATGTTTAAAAGTATTATCGATGGTGTTTAAAGAATAAAATTATTTTTCACTTTTTAGAGCAATTTTGAAGTCGGTTCTATTTTTTTTTTCAAAATTTTTTTTGGAACTTTAGCCTTATTAAATTCAAATGAACGTGGAACACCGGCTGACCTCGTGGCGACTGTTCATAACCTTCCACCACTGCCTTGTAAATACCAACTGGCTCATAAAATTCACTCTGATAACACTAGATGGTTTCACCGTACATGGACCACAGCAACATCCGTTTTACCCGCCTAAAATTCTTATTTTGTAAATCCAAACTTACGACTGTCTATTACTGGACCCTTGTCTGTTACTGGTGCCCTTGTCTGTTACTGGACCCTTGTCTGTTACTGGACCCTTGTCTGTTACTGTACCCTTGTCTGTTACTGTACCCTTGTCTGTTACTGGTGCCCTTGTCTGTTACTGTACCCTTGTCTGTTACTGTACCCTTGTCTGTTACTGTACCCTTGTCTGTTACTGTACCCTTGTCTATTTCTGGACCCTTGTCTGTTACTGTACCCTTGCCTCTTACTGGTGCCCTTGTCTGTTACTGTACCCTTGTCTGTTACTGTAACCTTGTCTGTTACTGGTGCCCTTGTCTGTTACTGTACCCTTGTCTGTTACTGTACCCTTGTCTGTTACTGTACCCTTGTCTGTTACTGTACCCTTGTCTGTTACTGTACCCTTGTCTGTTACTGTACCCTTGTCTGTTACTGTACCCTTGTCTGTTTCTGGACCCTTGTCTGTTACTGGACCCTTGTCTGTTACTGTACCCTTGTCTGTTACTGTACCCTTGTCTGTTACTGTACCCTTGTCTGTTACTGTACCCTTGTCTGTTACTGGTGCCCTTGTCTGTTACTGTACCCTTGTCTGTTACTGTACCCTTGTCTGTTACTGTACCCTTGTCTGTTACTGTACCCTTGTCTATTTCTGGACCCTTGTCTGTTACTGTACCCTTGCCTCTTACTGGTGCCCTTGTCTGTTACTGTACCCTTGTCTGTTACTGTACCCTTGTCTGTTACTGTAACCTTGTCTGTTACTGGTGCCCTTGTCTGTTACTGTACCCTTGTCTGTTACTGTACCCTTGTCTGTTACTGTACCCTTGTCTGTTACTGTACCCTTGTCTGTTACTGTACCCTTGTCTGTTACTGTACCCTTGTCTGTTACTGTACCCTTGTCTGTTTCTGGACCCTTGTCTGTTACTGTACCCTTGTCTGTTACTGTACCCTTGTCTGTTACTGTACCCTTGTCTGTTACTGTACCCTTGTCTGTTACTGTAACCTTGTCTGTTACTGTGCCCTTGTCTGTTACTGTACCCTTGTCTGTTACTGGTGCCCTTGTCTGTTACTGGTGCCCTTGTCTGTTACTGTACCCTTGTCTGTTACTGTACCCTTGTCTATTTCTGGACCCTTGTCTGTTACTGTACCCTTGTCTGTTACTGGTGCCCTTGTCTGTTACTGTACCCTTGTCTGTTACTGTACCCTTGTCTGTTACTGTACCCTTGTCTGTTACTGTAACCTTGTCTGTTACTGGTGCCCTTGTCTGTTACTGGACCCTTGTCTGTTACTGTACCCTTGTCTGTTACTGGTGCCCTTGTCTGTTACTGGTGCCCTTGTCTGTTACTGGTGCCCTTGTCTGTTACTGTACCCTTGTCTGTTACTGGACCCTTGTCTGTTACTGTACCCTTGTCTGTTACTGTACCCTTGTCTGTTACTGTACCCTTGTCTGTTACTGTACCCTTGTCTGTTACTGGTGCCCTTGTCTGTTACTGGTGCCCTTGTCTGTTACTGGTGCCCTTGTCTGTTACTGTACCCTTGTCTGTTACTGTACCCTTGTCTGTTACTGTACCCTTGTCTATTTCTGGACCCTTGTCTGTTACTGTACCCTTGTCTGTTACTGGTGCCCTTGTCTGTTACTGTACCCTTGTCTGTTACTGTACCCTTGTCTGTTACTGTAACCTTGTCTGTTACTGGTGCCCTTGTCTGTTACTGTACCCTTGTCTGTTACTGTACCCTTGTCTGTTACTGGTGCCCTTGTCTGTTACTGGTGCCCTTGTCTGTTACTGGTGCCCTTGTCTGTTACTGTACCCTTGTCTGTTACTGGACCCTTGTCTGTTACTGTACCCTTGTCTGTTACTGTACCCTTGTCTGTTACTGGACCCTTGTCTGTTACTGTACCCTTGTCTGTTACTGTACCCTTGTCTGTTACTGTTGCCCTTACCCTGTTGGGTTTTGAAAGTTTTGGAGGGCAAAAAATGCTTTTGAGCACAAGTCAATGTTCGAAATTGAACTCAGTTTTGCTGTTCAAAGATTTTTTTTAGCTATTTAAATGATTTAAAATCTTAAATCTACTCAAAAATTTGAACTTACAATTTTATACCAATCAAAATGAGAAAATAAAAATAAAAAAACAAACCTCACTGTTTTGAAAAATAAATGTTTTATAGTGAAAACTGTCGATGTATGTACGGTTGCTGGACATACGATTTTCGCCAAACGTCCAGTTTTTGATAAAACTTTAAAAGTGCTTTCTTTTCGAAAGTGACCTTTCATTTATAATTATTCTTATATCCATGTATTTAACAGCCTCGCCAAGTTACATCAAGATCTGATAACCATGGGTGTCCATCTTTGGATGATTTGACACCAGGGTTGGCCGGATTGGACCCAATTGGGTTGGACCCAATGGGTTTTTTTGAAAAAACCCATTTAAAAAAACCCATTATTTAGCCCACTTTTGGGTTTTTTTAAATTTTTTAAAAAGTTTTTTAAAAAAGTAATTAATTTAAATACTTTTAAAATTTAAACTTCTATTTTATTTGTTCTTCACCACAGACAATGGACATAAAAAATGAATTTTGAACTTTAATAGTATTTCTTAACTCTTAACGGCATTAAAAATACTTCAAAGATTTAAAAAATATATATTTAATTTTTATCTTTAACTGGTCAATAAATAACTCAAATTATCTTGACTAAGTCCTGTCACGTCTGGTTTTCTCAATATTTGTAGATTGTACAGAGGAAACTACTCTAGCTAAAAGGCTTTCATGTGAATTATTTTCTGCAACCCGACACGTCACAAATTTCGAATTAACAAATTATATTTTTTTTAGAAATTAACAGGTTTTACAAATGGTTGGACAGAAAACAGAATAGGATGTACAGTATTTTCATTATCTTACAAAAAAGTTTAATATTTCTTAATCTGTACACAGAAATAGAAAAACAGGCAACATAAAATTCAAAGAAATGTCTTGATTAAGCTGGAATTCAGTAAATAGGGATTTAAACTACTTGAGGTTCTACAGTAGTTTTGCATAAAAAAATGAAATACAATAAAGTAAAATGCAAAAAAAAAAAAAAAAAAAAAAAAAAAGTAGTAGTTAAAAACGAACAATAGATTTTATCACTCAAGAAGTAATTTTGCCTTAACTGTTGGTAATCATGGAAACTAAAAAATCTTAAACTTCACCATTCTTGGGTTTCGTCGTCTTTCATACTCTTCTTCAGAAAACGTTGAATTTTAACTAGTTTTCCAGCTTTTTTTACCCCAAGACAATTCTTGTGATTTGTTCATATACTTACGCTACAATATGCTACAAGTACCCTACATTTTCCCTAAAAAAAGACAAAAAAAAACCACATTTCTTTAAAAAAAACCCAGCTTTAGTTGGGTTTTTTTGGGTTTTATTTAAAAAAACCCAAAAAAACCCTGGGTCCATGGGCTTTTTTAAAAAAAAACCCGGGTTTTTGCCAACCCTGTTTGACACGGAATGACTCAACAGCAAATATATTTTCAAAACACTGAATGCGGGTTGAGGTACCCTAACCAGTAAGGTATCGAGTTTGTGGCCGATGGGTCGTGGTTCGATATATTCAAGGCAAAGTTCTTTCGAGTATGAATGCTAATAGCGACTGATACACGTTACATATGTCGTGGTTTCAAAGTTCTTGTTGCAAATCACTGCTCTTGGGGATATTTGACCAAGGGTTGTTCGGATCCTGGTTTGGGTCAAAAATATCAAAATGTCTATTAATACGGTTAGTAGTTTGTACAACACGGGGTTCGGTTTCTCAATTAGCTTTTAAAGAACAGAACATCAACCAGAGGCTTCTCGATGAGAGGTCACAAAAGGTCACACCGACCTTCCAAAAATTTCCTTATTCGGCAAATTTTGTCTGTCCATTTGGCAAAATTATCATCATTCGGCAAAATTTGGAATTCTATTCGGCAAAATTATGAACATCTGACGAAATTTGGAGTTTCATTTGGCAAAATTATCGTTATTCGGCAAAATCTGGATTTTTTTGGGGCAGAATTATGAACATTTGACGAAATTTGCAGTTCTATTCGGCAAAATTATCATCATTCGGCAAAACTTTGGATTAAATTCTTATTTTGTGAGAGTCCTCCCTCCCAAAAGTTTAAGTTCGGGGGACCCCTGACAGCTACAACACAAATTAAAATTCACCCAAAAATTTTTGCCATCGAATATTCCATTTTCTTTGTTCGTCCTGCAAGCTGCGTAAACAAGTGACTCTTCACTCATCGTCACGTGAGAAAGGAATTGTTCGAAAGGGAAACTCAAATCGCCGATAGTCATCGCTGCATTTGCAGAAATTACGACGATTTCCAAATTGCATTCTTGAATGGGTAATAACGAACACTTGACTCCTAAATGTTGCAATTGCTGTCTTTTTCCTTGAGATTATTAATATCACGAGGAGCGATTGCCTTCATGGAGATGTACCTCAAAGTCAGGGTCGTTTTGACCATTAGGACATTGGCCTGTGGTTGCCACCGTCCTGGGTAAAAGTGACTTATGAACACGTAAAAATGACTTCGATTTAAAAGTATTTTTTCTAGATTATTATGGTTATTTCTTTTAAAGGAAGAAGGGAACAAAGGCCAATGGGTTGTTGTAATTGCCTCGATTGCAGTTTATTGAATTTTAAAATTAGTAGTGATTTTCCACAATGTCTTTCTTTTATGCGGGTAATAGTAGTTCAAATCAGATGTTTTGTGTTTGTGTAATAGTAATTTTCTTTTTCATAACATTGCAACATATTTCTTTCACGAATTTATAATCGTAGCCTTCCCCCTCCCCCCAACTCTTTTGTTTTTGAAATGAATAAATACTTGAAATACAGCGCCAGCTCAGTCAATTCCAGCCGAGGACTGCAGTTTCGTGCTTATTAGCACTCATCAGCCCGGCATAGGAGTGACTGAGCTGGACGTGGAAAGCCTCTTAAGGAAGCCAAGAGTGCCAAACAAACTGGTAGGTAATACAGAATTAGCACTGATCCTATGCCGGGCTGATGAGTGCTAATAAGCACGAAACTGCAGTTCTCAGCTGGAATTGACTGAGCTGGCGGTGTATTTCATGTATTTCTGGCATAGCCCTGGCTATAGGGCGGTAACTTACTTAAATAAATACTGTCCGACCACGGATTGTATGGAAAAGCAAACTTCCGGTTTACAAGCAGAAATGGGCGCGTCTGTTAGTTTTTAGGGATGTCAACTTTTGCAGATGTGTGTTAGCCTTAAGCAGAGTCATTCAAATGAGCGGAACACGCACATCAAATTTTTAATTTCCCCCCTCATTCAGATAGACTCCTCTTAACTGGACTTTTTCCAATTCCATGCAATCCGTGGTTGGACAGTACCTTCGTGCTGAAAAGTAACAAGAACTAATCAACGTTTTCCAGCACAAATTTACAGTTTACTGGAGGACCCGACAGACGTTGTTCTATTCAAACTTTGTAAATTGAAAATGTAAAAAAAATTCAATAAACCAACAAGTGTTTGAACCGTTCTGTTAAAAAAAAGTAAAAAAAAATGGTTTAAGCTGCTATAGTGTCATAATGCGCATATTTATTACAACTTGATTTATCTAATGCCCACTGAGCAGTTATTTTATTAACTGTTTTTTCTCCCGTACTTGATGTTTTGTTCCTTCAGCCATACTCAACGGATAAAAAGCGTCCTCAGATATTAAGTGAAAAAAACTAACTACCCATCTAGAACAAACGGGAAATCCCGCTGCAACATCCCCCATATGAAAAAGAATAAAGCAATCGAAATGATACGTTTAGAAAAATGATAAAGGTAAAAACTGTTCTCTGAATAAGCGAAAATCACTCATCCCTCTCCCCCTCTCCTGATGTAAAAACAAACACATTCTTCAACTAAAATGACTAAAAACTCATCAAAAACGAAAAACAATTCTTTGCAATTTGAAATATTTCGCCAAATAAACAAAAAATACAATAAATTACATTAACAGTAGCTTTAAAATGTAAACAAATCATCACGCAACTCTATTGTTTATAGCCAAAGTCGCCAAGCCACCACGTTACTGTAATCCAGCCGATCAGTGAGCGAAGCCGATTCCGACCGGTTAGCAGTCCGATCTTTAGAACGAAAACTTTTTAAACTTCATATATTGCCTAATTTGTTCTTTCCACCAAAGATAAAGATCTTCCACTGCACAGATCTTTTGTGTACAGAACTACCCTGTTGTAATTTATCTGGACGAAAATAAAATTTGTTTCGTCTTTAAATTCCATCCTCTTTTCTTTTAATAATATACTGATTAGTTCGATAATCCTTAAAGTATTCTCGACATTGGTGCCAAAACTCAGATGGATTTGAGCCGAGAAACAAATGTTGCTAGGTACGGTACTTTCCGATCATTTGGTTAGGAAAACCTAAAGCACCGATCCGGTCACATGGTTCAACTACGACGACAGAACACACGTTTTGCGTGAACCTTCCAGTACTTTACTTTAAAATATATCACTGGACCTAAAATCGTTGCTTTCAAGAAATGAAAGCTTCACTCTCTCTCTACGTTTTATCTATTCCCAATTGACATATCACAGTAGGAAATTTCATTACAAAAAGCAGAGCTGACTTTCTTATTGTCCTTTGGCAACGGATTAAATATTTCAGTTCTCGCTCAACAATAGGTTAAAATAAATATTAATCATTTGGGAGATGTAACCATCCAATGTTTAAATTAATTAATTAACAAAAACGTTTCCGACTCGATCCATCGCGCTTCGAAACCATGCTTGCCACAACTTAGTTACACACAAAAAATTTGATCAAAATCGGTCCAGCCGTTTAAAAGCCTTATGGTGACAAACGTCCGCACAGAAGATTTTTATATATTTTGAGATTGTAAAATTACTCCAAATGAAATACATCCTTTTACGGATGTCTTTGCATCCGAAAGCTCACGTCTGTTCGAAACCAAAGTAATAGAGAGCGCTATGAGTCTTCCAGTAAAATAGTTTGTTGTGAGACTGGAAATGTCATTAGTGAAATGTTTCCATGGACACTATCGACCCCGGAAAAAAATCTGCTTTTCACCGCATTCCGGTTATTTGCGGGGTATATGTGGATTTTTTTCTCCTCCTGCTTGCTTTTTCTGAAAGCGGAATTTTACCCAGAATGCATTACGCGAAACAAGTTCGTCTCATAGACTAATAATAAGAATAGACCGAGCTATGGCAACCCTTTGCTGCTCATGAACCAAACCATGTGACTAGTGGATATCCTAGCAACAGCGGGCGTTGATCGTAGCAGACGATCCAGACGCGAGAAATAAAATAAATAGAATTGATGGAACGCGGAATATTTATGGAGTCCGATTTGTAAATTTGCTATTCTAAGTTGTAAATATTTTGTTAACATAGTGAGTTTTTCGTTTAGATAGTATTGTGCATTTTCTTTAGTCAATTTCAATAACTCTCTAAGCAATTAAAGATGCAATCGCCCAAATAGAATCGGCAAACGGTAAGATTTTTACCTACAATTTCAATTTAAGATTCCGATTAGTACATTTTTGCGTTAACGCAAAACGTTTACCCCATTACGTTCACGCCAACGCTGACGTAGCAGTTCCAAATGAAATAAAAGTTACTGAAAACTGTGATCAAAAACTAATTACTAATGTTAAAATAATGCATAACTAAAAGAAAAACAGTTCAATCTCTGCACCTGGAAAAAAATTATAATGAAAACATATTACTTAAAATACATGTCGAGTGCCAAACTATAGATAATGTTGCCATCTAGCAACCATGCTGCCAAAGTTTTCGCCAAGCCCTTCCACCAGTCACATGATGTATCCATGAACCAATTTTTTCATCAGCAAGTCTGGGAAAGCTCGGTCTACTC
The DNA here is from genome assembly GCF_026930045.1 of Uloborus diversus. Taxonomy (NCBI): domain Eukaryota; kingdom Metazoa; phylum Arthropoda; class Arachnida; order Araneae; family Uloboridae; genus Uloborus; species Uloborus diversus. The sequence goes on from NC_072737.1 coordinate 6,496,691, forward strand.
TTATTATTAGTCTATGGTTCGTCTACTAGCCGCTAAGGATGCTGGGTAAAAACCGCTTTCCGTGGTACAACGGGAAACCTCTTTTTGCGTGGAAACGGGGAATTTTTCAATCGGTTTTTTGTGGAGCCAGAGTGGGGATTTACCGGGTCGAAAAGTGTGTTTGTGAACGCGGCTATTGTGTCATCCGATAAACTTGTTGTTTTAGATCTATATTCACCTATCTAAATCATTAGCAGTTTTGTATCAAGATTGAAATCGGATTGAATTCCAAATGAATACCTTCCAGTTGCGCATTCCTTTTTGGAAGCAATCAACATTCCGTCTGAGGATTTTGATTTGCATTTATGTATTTGTGCATCTATCATTTCATATATTTTAAACACTGTTAACTAAATAAGGTTGAAACTTCGTATGTAGGGTTTGTATCAACTCTAGTTTTGCATTTTATTTTACGGTTGGTCTACGCCTGGATGTGTCTATATTACCGTTAAAGTATATAATGCAGTTATTTTATAGAATACCTAGTTATTCCATGAAATAACTGATCGTGTCCGTTCAAGTGTGTAATATGTTATTAATTTGACACTTTAACTATAGTTATTCTATGAAATAACTAGGTATTCTATAAATTAACTAATGAGAGAGGGTTAAAGTGTAAAATAAGCAATTTATCTAAAATGAAATAACTATAGGTATTCTATATATAAACTAATGATAGGCAATTAAAATGAAAAAGAAGCAATTTATCCAATTTAAGCAGCGTATAAATGGTATTTATGGAAACGTACCATAAAATCATTTGTTACAACAAGGATTACTAAAATGACGCTTGGAATTACAAAGAACATTATTTCTAAAACAAAAACATTTTTTGTTGACACACTGGGTTGACACCTGTGGCCTAGAAGCAGATATTTTGCAATAGAATTCGGGTTGTCAAGTAGCTTGTCGGGGATCATATTTCATTTGTGTCTTAAAGGTATAAAAACATATTGGGATGTAAAGTATAATAAAAGAATCGCATCGTGTATGGGATGTTTCATTACTTCCTTTTACAAAAAAGGAAGTATTGTATTCGCGAAAAAATTTTCACCCAAAAATCGGCCTTAATTTCCATTTTGCTCAACCCCAAATGAATGTTGCGGTTTGTTTTTTTTATTCAACCCAGGACGCCAGTTTTCTTCCGTTTATTTTACAGAAATCTTCCGTATTTTTATTATTTATTCAAGCTGATTTATTATTTTATGAAGATTAAAAAAATGAAACTATACTTTCATAAATCCATTTCAATATTTACTATACTACTACGAAATACATGTATACAAAGGTAAACTTCCGAATATGCCTCTGTAACAGATGACAAAAAAACATAATAATAAAATATTGATTAGGATGCAATGAAATGGAAGTTGCAAACGATTTAAGACTTACTCGCTTTAAATAAATATGAGATCAAAAACTCGAGCACGAGAACCAAAATCCAAACACGCGGGCGAAATCTCGAAAATTCGAAGAAAATCAAAGTATAACCGGTTACAGATTCAAAAAAAACAGAGAAATCCTGTATTTTATTACGAACAGTTTTTTTCTGTAAAAAATACGGATAACTTCTTCAAAATTTACAGTTTTTTTTTACAGGATATGTTCCTAGGAACACACAGACACCCGAAATATCCATTTTGACTATCCCCGAGTTAATTACAACGAGTTTTCTCGTGACGTCTGTATGTACGTATGTATGTGGGTATGTATGTCGCATAACTCAAGAACGGAATGTCCCAGAAAGTTGAAATTTGGTACGTAGACTCCTATTGGGGTCTAATTGTGCACCTTCTTTTTTGGTTGCATTCAGTTGCTCCAAAGGGGATCTTTTGCCCCTTTTTGGGGGAAAATCATTGTTAACTTCGATGTAAACACAAGTGGTGTTATAATTTGGCGGACATTTGGCGATATATCGCCAGTCATTTAGTCGCCAAGTTTTCGACAAATTTGACGATTTTTTTTTTTAAATCAGGTTTCAATTTGGCCATTGTTGGTGATATTTAGAGAGTAAACTATTGAATCATATTAAAACTGCCAATAATGAGAAAATGGCATCCACACATCCGCACATACACACGTCACGAGAAAACTCGTTGTATTTAACTCGGGAATCGTTAAAATGGATATTTCGCGTGTCTATACGTTCTTAGGCATTTATCCACATGTGGTCGAGTCGGAAAAAACTCTCAACATTCATTCGGGGGTGAGCAAAATGGAAATTAAGGTCGATTTTTGAGTGAATTTTTTCGCGAATACAATACTTCCTTTTTTCTAAAAGAAAGTAAAAAGGAAGTATTGTATTCGCGAAAAAAATTTCCCGCAAAAATCGACCTTAATTTCCATTTTGCTCACCCCCGAATGAATGTTGAGTGTTTTTTCCGACTCGACCACATGTGGATAAGTGCCTAAGAACGTATAGACACGCGAAATATCCATTTTGACGATTCCCGAGTTAAATACAACGAGTTTTCTCGTGACGTCTGTATGTGTGGATTTGCGTATGTGTGCGTATGTATGTCGCATAACTCAAGAACGGTATGTCCTAGAAAGTTGAAATTTGGTTCGTAGACTCCTAGTGGGGTCTAGTTGTGCACCTCCCCTTTTGGTTGCATTCGGGTGTTTCTAAAAGGGTCTTTTGCCCCCTTTTTTGGGGGAAATCATTGTTAATTTTGATGTAAACTCAAGTGGTGTTATAATTTGGCGGACACTTGGCGATATATCGCCAGTCGGCGAGCAGTTTTTTCGCCAACTTGGCGACAAATTTGGCGGGTTTTTTTTTTAAAATCTGGTTTTAATTTGGCTACTCTTGGTGATATTTAGAGAGTAAACTATTGAATCACATTAAAATTGCTAGTAATAAGGAAGTGACATTAAATTGGAGTAAAAGGAAGTCATGTGATGCACACATCAGCTCGTTTAAAATAATTTGACAAAGTTTAATATTTTGAAAATATATATATATATTATAATGGGTGTGCAGATTCAATTTCATTTTCTACGCTTCTGCACATGACATCACAAGTGATGAAATTCCATTAGCGCAGAGCGCAATATTTAATTCGCATCTTTTGTCACATGTACTCGCAACGATATAGTTGATAGCAAGCGTAGAGCGCGATATTTAATTCGCTTCTAAATTATCATAAGCTTGAAACGCGGTAGACAGCAAGCGTCAGCATTCAGCGCGCCAGTGGAGTACGCGCCAAAGTTCAGAAGTTGTCCCTTCATAAAGAAAAGGCCTTGTTTGAAAAATCGGACATTTAAAAAAAAAAAAAAAAAAAAAAAATTCCTCGTTCCATGTTTTTTTTTTCAACCTCAGTGACTTAAAGTAGTACTTTTCACTGATGGAAACAACCCCATTGTAAAAAATGGTCACCCGTGCCGACTTGCGTCTGCAAGTTGGAACCCGCACTTGTAATTAAAAAAAGCTTTTTTTTTTTTTTTGGAAATTTGAAATTTTATGGTGATAAATTGTTGCTCCTTTCACACCACATGTACAACAAAAAGATGTATCCAAATTACAAAATATCTAGGGTTCTCGCCCTAGAAAAAAGATATTCTCGAATGTACCATTTTCCGTTTATAATTTAAAATTGAGTTTATAATACAATAGCTTTTGTTATAATTGTATTACCATCGAGTCCTGTTCCTATAAAGAACAATAATTCATGTTTTAGAAAAAACGAACATCAGTTCCTCATCATTCTCCCTAATTAGAAATAATTATTAGTTCTATTGTCAATAATTCTATAATCGTTCGATTCTGGAGGAAAAGATTCTTTTGGAAATTCTTTTTTTTCCTGGTGCGGAATGGTTTTTGATTTTTTGGCGCCATCTTTTCTTCGATTCTGACCCGTCGCCCGCCGAAAAGAATGCTAAGAGGTAAATTATCAATCCATCACTAAAGATGTGTGTGGAAGAAAAGAGACGAATCTCAAATAACGGTCAAGAGGAAATAGCTCTTTTTAATGTTCCTTTCGCTTGACCTTTTGTGTTGCGATTTTGTTTTATTCGATAAAAACTGTCACTCTCGAATGGAGCTCATTAGTTGAGACGAAAAGATTTGGATTAGAAGGTTTGGAATACGTTATTTGGAAGGTATGGTTTTGTTTTAAGATTTTATCATTTAGTTTGTGAGATTGTGATGATAAGCCCGAGTTAAATGTTGAAATTGAGTTAATTATTTAAATTAATTTTTGATAAAATTCGGCTTATTGGAGCTATTTACAGTAGACCCTCGTTTTACGCGGGGGTTACGTTCCACGGAAATGCCGCGTAAATTGAGACCTAATACTAGTTTTAAAATAGGGGTTTGGTTCCGTAGATCAGGGCTTCGCAACCGGTGTGCCGCGACAAGGAACCCGGTGTGCCGCGGTATTTTTGTAGTTGTGTATATAAAAAAAGAGCCTTAATGTATTTTATTTTAGAGTTACGACCGAATTGCGTTTGTATCGTTCTGTAACTTCTCAATTCACCCTGTCGATCATGTGCAATAAAACATACCCAACAAGGGGAGAGGCCGGATTTGCTGCCCCACACCTCTTTTAAACTTCCTGTGGTCCCATTACTTTCAGTTTTTGAAAACGGATTGTAATTTCCACAAAATAAACTAATTATACAGAATTTTTTCTAAATCTTTCGAAACGGAAGTATTGCCCCTCCCCCAGGCAGGGATTGTACCTTCCTGCCCAAAATTTTTATGGAACTCACAAATGAGTCTTGATTGAGCCAAATTATGAAGCATATTTAAATAAATCATTAACATTTATTACATCAATTGTTGTACATAACAGTTATACATCAATGGTTGTTGTAGCTTGACCTATGTAGCAGGGTTTTGTTTTGCATTGTCCAAAACTGGTTTAGGACATCACAGGTGCATTTTACCGTCGAAAACTATGCTAAAGCTAAAGGGATGTAATCTAATCAATTTGTATTTACTGCAATATTTGTAATGCATTAATTTTGACATTAGTGAGATTTAATTAATGAGTATTTGATAGCATTTTTCTCTAAAATGTTCACTTAAAAAATTTTTTGCTTAAAAAAATTGCCAATAACTATCACATGAAAACTTCCTTATGTAACAGTTGGTATAGTTATGAGAGGAAATTCACAACACTACCAAGACAACTAATTTCAGTTTCATTTATAGCTCAAAGGAATGTTATTAAATGTGCAAATAAATAAAAAAAAAGCCTAATTTTTTAAATGGTTTTTGCAAATAAGTTTTACATGCTGTTTTAACGAAGATTATTTTTTAAATCACGACAAGGAACCCGGTGTGCCGCAGTATTTTCATAGTTATATGAAAAAGAAAGAGGCTTGACGTATTTTATTTTAAAGTTACTACCGAATTGTGTTTGTATTGTTTTGTAACTTCTCAATTCACCCTGTCGATCATGTGCAATAAGACATACCTGACAAAAGGGGAGAGGCAGGATTTGCTGCCCCACCTCTTTTAAACTTCTTGTGATCCTATTGCTTTCAGTTTTTGAAAGCGGATTTTAATTTCCACGAAATCAACTATTTATACAGATTTCTTTAAAAATATTTCGCAAACGGGAGTACCGTCCCCTCCCCCAGGAAATTTAGCCCCAGTTTTAGCTATTGTTTTCCTCTTTTCCAGTTCCGATACTAATTTCATTTTATCGTAGTTTCTCAAAGCTTGGTTCTGAGACTTAGCAAACTAGGAATTGGAACCATACACTGTTTGCTCCATCGCGAAGCTCTCATGGCAAAGAACTTACCAGATGAGATAAAGTCTGCTTTGGCTGAAGTCGAGAAAATCGTGTTTCCAGTTCCGATACTAATTTCATTTTATCGTAGTTTCTCAAAGCTTGGTTCTGAGACTTAGCAAACTAGAAATTGAAACCATACACTGTTTCCTCCATCGTGAAGCTCTCATGACAAAGAACTTACCAGATGAGCCAAAGTCTACTTTGGCTGAAGTCGTGAAAATAGTGAATTCCATAAAATCGAGGCCGCTTAATTCTCGCCTTTTCTCTGTATACTTTGTGAAGAATTGGACGCAGATCCCTATTACTTCATACAGAGATTCACTGGCTTTCATGTGGTAAGGCACTATCGAGAATTTTCGAATTGAGGGACGAGGTACGACAGTTTTTGATTTTAAAAAACGAAATGCAGTACGCCAGTTTGTTGCAAGACAAATATTGTCTGGCAAAACTAGCTTACATGGCTGACGTTGTTGAACACCTTAACGAATTGAATCGGAAAATGCAAGGACAAGAAGGGAAATTGGGTTACATGTATGGACGGACAAGCTATAAATGGGTTCAAATCAAAACATCATTTCAATCAAGGGTTCAAATCAAAACATCATTTGGGTTCATCAATAGATCTATTTCAAACAAATCTAAGAAAGTTCTTCTGCCTTTATATAGAAGTTTAGTAAGACCTCATTTGGAGTATGCTGTTCAGTTTTGGTCGCCTTATCTGAAGAAAGATATTTTCGTATTGGAAAGGGTTCAAAGAAGGGTAACTAAATTAGTAAGGGGACTCTCAGATTTAGATTATGATACCAGACTTAATAGGCTTAACATGCATAGCCTGGAGCAAAGGAGAGTCAGAGGGGACATGATTCAGTTATTTAAATTTATCAAAATGAAAGATGTAAATGGATTAAATTTTTGCGGGGAAAGCAGGACAAGGGGTCATTGTTTTAAGCTATTTAAATCTCAGGCTAACTTGGAAATCAGGAAAAACTACTACTTTAGCAGGGTCGTGGGCACTTGGAACAGCTTACCGGAAGAGGCGGTAATGAGCAAGGGAGTGGATAGCTTTAAGAGGGCCATTGATCTTCATTGGGGACTAATTAATTGACTAGGACCAGCCTAGCTGGGCCCAGAGCCTGTTGCTGGTCGTCACATTTGTATTTGTATTTGTATTTGTAAAAAGTCAGCTGTGGAGAGTAGATCATGGGGCTCATTGGACATGTTCAAATGGACCGTCGACATGGTATGTAAAGGAAATGGCATGGAAGAAAAGCTGTTGAATGTTGTGGCAGAACATTTAGTCATACTTCGGGACACGTTTAAGCACTATTTCAAGAATATTAACATGGAACAGTATGACTGGATTCGCGTTCCATTCTATTCATCTGCGCATGTGTCAGTTAAAGACCTTTCTTTGAAGGCGCCAGAAGAATTTATGAACCTCAAGAGCGACCGTACTTTTAAACTTAAGTTGAGCGAAGTGCTTCTGGATGAATTTTGGTTGCTAGTTAAAAATGAGAATCCCACTATCTCTTGTCTTGCTATTGATGTGCTGCAACCATTTTCAACTGAATATCTTCGCAAACTCAACTTCTCAACCCTCACACCTACAAAAAAAAAAAAAAAAAAAACAGCAAGAGATCATCTCTAAAGAGCCTGGATCAAGAACTCCGTATAGCTCATTCACTGTAAAAAAAATCTGTAAAATTTACGGAAAAAAACTGTCAGCCAGGACGCCAGTTTTCTTCCGTTTATTTTACAGAAATCTTCCGTATTTTTATTATTTATTCAAGCTGATTTATTATTTTATGAATATTAAAAAATGAAACTATACTTTTATAAATACATTTCAATATTTACCATACTACTACGAAATACATGTATACAAAGGTAAATTTCCGAATATGCCTCTGTAACAGATGACAAAAAAACATAATAATAAAATATTGATTAGGATGCAATGAAATGGAAGTTGCAAACGATTTAAGACTTACTCGCTTTAAATAAATATAAGATCAAAAAACTCGAGCACGAGAACCAAAATCCAAACAGGCGGGCGAAATTTCGAAGAAAAACAAAGTACGCGGTGAGGCGATGGTAACAGTTAACGCTTATAACTGGTTACAGATTCAAAAAAACAGAGAAATCCTGTATTTTATTACGAACAGTTTTTTTCTGTAAAAAATACGGATAACTTCTTCAAAATTTACAGTTTTTTTTTTCAGTGTTCCAGCATAATGCCGAACATCAAACGGCTTTGCTCCTCAATACAGGCTCAAGTGTCTCGTTAGTGTCAAACGGAAGTTAGGTGCTTGGTTTTAATTTCTTGCTTGCTTCTTTCTTGAGACATTTTTTGATAAATCTTTTAACTGCAGTGTGCACTTTAATGACATTGTAGTGAAGTGAAGAGTCGTTACGTCACTGATTCCAGCTGGAGTCGGATGGTAGTGTTTACTGAAACAACAACTACACTAAAGCTACAACATGTTTGACAGAAATGCTTCGAAACATATCAAGTATAATTTTCTGTAAAGTCTGATATAGATAGTTTTGTTGTTTATTATTACCTTCAATACATTCCAAATACAGTAAAACCCCTCCTAACGGACACCCCTTAAATGTGGACACTTCTTTTATGCGGACGATTTTTAATTTCCCGACTCCAAGGCAAATAACATTATTAAACCCCTGTCCACCGGGCACCCCTCTATTGCGGACAAAAAAAAATGTCCCGTTAGTGTCCGCATTAGAGGGATTTTACTGTATTTCTACTTTCTAAATAAGTTTAAATGCACTACGTTAGTTATAATTGTATTATTCATATGAAAAAAGTCCCCCCCCCCCGTCTTTCTACCAATTAATGATAAAAACATTTCTATATTACCATTGCGAAATTAAGTTTAGTGTGCCCCGTTGATCTAGGAATTTCCTAAGTGTGCCGCAAAGTAAAAAAGGTTGAGAAGCACTGTCGTCTTCTTCTTTACTAATAATAAAGCAGAAAGTCTCTCTGTCCGGAGGATGTCTGGATGTCTGTAGGATGTCTGTGACGCGCATAGCGCTTAAACCGTTCGGCCGATTTTCATGAAATTTGGCACAAAGTTAGTATGTAGCATGGGGGTGTGCACCTCGAAGCGATTTTTCGAAAATTCGATGTGGTTCTTTTTTTATTCCAATTTTAAGAAAAAAAGTATCATAAATTACGAAATTATCGTAACGTGGAACCGTAACATGGGCACAAGCCAATTGGCGAGATACGAAATTATCATAACGTGGAACCGTAATGTCGGTACAAGCCAACTGGCGAGAAAATTCACTATACATTATTTGTAAATATACAGGCGAACCAAAAGACCTTTTGATTTTTCTATTGCGGGCAAAGCCGTGCGGGTATCACTAGTTACTAATAATAAAGCAGAAAGTCTCTCTGTCCGGAGGATGTCTGTAGGATGTCTGTGACGCGCATAGCGCCTAAACCGTTCGGCCGATTTTCATGAAATTTGGCACAAAGTTAGTTTGTAGCATGGGGGTGTGCACCTCGAAGCGATTTTTCGAAAATTCGATGTGGTTCTTTTTTTATTCCAATTTTAAGAAAAAGAACTATCATAAATTACGAAATTATCATAACGTGGAACCGTAACATGGGCACAAGCCAATTGGCGAGATACGAAATTATCATAACGTGGAACTGTAACGTCGGTACAAGCCAATTGGCGAGAAAATTCACCATACATTATTTGTAAATATACAAGCGAACCAAAAGACCTTTAATTTTTCTATTACGGGCGAAGCCGTGCGGGTGCCACTAGTTACTAATAATAAAGCAGAAAGTCTCTCTGTCCGGAGGATGTCTGGATGTCTGTAGGATATCTGTAGGATGTCTGTGACGCGCATAGCGCCTAAACCGTTCGGCCGATTTTCATGAAATTTGGCACAAAGTTAGTATGTAGCATGGAGGGTGCACCTCGACGCGATTTTTCGAAAATTCGATGTGGTTCTTTTTTTATTCCAATTTTAAGAAAAAAACTATCATAAATTACGAAATCATCATAACGTGGAACCGTAACATGGGCACAAGCCAATTGGCGAGATACGATATTATCATAGCGTGGAACCGTAACGTCGGTACAAGCCAATTGGCGAGAAAATTCACCATACATTATTTGTAAATATACAAGCGAATCAAAAGACCTTTAATTTTTCTATTACGGGCGAAGCCGTGCGGGTGCCACTAGTAGATAATAAAATACTTCATTCTAGTGATGACTAATTGTATAATAAGTTTGATGTGTACTTACTTATATCGACTTTTATGCACATCATGCATAAAAAAAACAAACTAATTTCGTGCCCTGTTTATAAAGAGTTTGCTATGATAGTCTTTAGGCAGTCATTCAGAATTTTTCTCCGTAATTCTTTGCAGAGCATTAACGCATCCATGATCACTTGCGTCATTTCCATGTAGAACCTTCCTTCACTTACAAATCAGGAAGATCATTTCTATTGTCTAGGAATGACTGAAATTTTTCAATGTGAACGTTTTTGGTTGTGTGTCATCGATGTCGGTAGCTCCGTTGGTGTTATCCTCCTTTGTCACTCCTAAAAGCTCTTCTTCCAGTGAGTTCTGAACCGTGTGAGTTTAATAACTTTCTTTCTGGAAAGAGTTCTGGAACCAATCGCATAAAATGTCTCCAGTGGCCCAAGCTCGATTATTAGCACGCCAAAATGCAGTTGGTAACGCGTAATCTGCAATCTTTAGGAGTTGGGATTTTGAAAGAGGGGAAAATTTTATCTGTTTGCATTGCCGCATCCGCGTAAAAACCGAAATTCATCCGCGTAAAATAAAATAAAGGTGTCAAATCTTAAACCGCGTAAAATAAACCCGCGTAGAATGAGGGTTTACTGTATAGCAATCAAATTAACCTTGTCGTACATAATGACATAATGATTAATTAAAAAAAATATAGTAAATAATGTTAATCAGTGAGTTCTCAGTTTGAAGGTTTAATTTAGTTATAAATTTTAACCTTCACAATTACATAATGTATAACATTATAATGTATGTATTATGTAATGTTAATTACATAGTTACATATATGTAATGTTAACACTAAAGTTTAATGTTATAAAAGATTAAATTTTAATGCTTTACGAAATAGTGAATGTATGTCAATGAGTTTGAGTACTAAATTATTGAAATTATTAGTTCATTTTTTATACTGTATAGTGATGGAGCTCAATTTAGTAAAACTATTTTTACCTAAAAAGCGTTCGAGGAGCATTCTTTTTACTATTTATTTTTAAAACTGAAAAGAATCATAACAAATGGAATTAACGTTGTCATACATAATGATTAGTTAAATGAAGATAGTAAATGATGTTAACCAGCATTGACTTCGAAGGAGTAGTTTTGTTCATAGATTTTAACAATTGATATTTTAAGAGATAGTGACTGTTTTTCCAATGAGTTTGAGTAAATCATTGAAGTTGAGTCAATTGTTAAAACTATTTGATGATAAAGTTTCGCTTATTCACTCAAAAATAGTTATTTGAACATACTTTCCTGAATTCAATTGCTACAAAGTAACTAATAAATTAAGCCAACGTAGCATCGTTGGTTACTTTTAATTAATTTGCTACCTTTACTTTCATAATTAACTGAAATTATTTTTTGGGTCATGGTAGGATTGAAAATGTTCCACTTTTAAAACACACTCCATTTTTTTATGCATTCAATTTTTTAATCGTTATAAAGTAACTATAATAATTTAAATCAACCAAATATCGTTATGTTAATTTAATTTGCAACAGTGACTTAAATAGTTGAAGATAATTATTTTTGGAGGCAAGGAAGAGTTGAAAAAATGTCCTATTTTTGAAATTATTTTTTGGACCGTATCTTTATTATGTGTGATAACGAACTAACAGGAAATTTTTCAACTCACCTCGCGATATTACAGCATTTTCGTACTTTCTGGACAAAATTTTGTGTTACGTCATAAATAAGCACCTCAAGAAAAAAAAAAAAAAAAGCTGGTTACAATTTTGGAGGACACACAGACGAAAAAAAAAATTTTAAAAACGAATGATACTTTTTTTTTTCTTCTTAAATTCTTTCCATCATTATTTTCTCTCTTAATGGTGATTTTTTTTTTTAATTGATGCATTGTATTTATCTCATATTTTTTTAGTGCTGGAGTGTCTTCCAAATTTGTATTATTATGAATGAACGAGTTATTGAATGGGGTCGTTTCTAAAATTTTAAAAGTATTTTTTTTCTGAAATAGCATGCTTAAAAACATAATACCTGACCATTTTTTAAATAATTTGTTCAAGTTTAACATTAAAAAAAATTACTTTAATCGGTGCGCTTTCATTGTTTATACTTCTGCCAATGACATCACAAATGATAAAATACCATTTCATGTTGCCATTCACAGTGCAAAATATTTAGTTCACATCTTTACTCACGTGTATTGGCAACGATAGGGTTGATAGCAAGAGTAGAGCGCAATTTTAGTTCGCTTCTTGGTTATCATAACGTGGAAATGCGGTAGAAAGATGCGCCAAAGAGCATCATTTGTGACGTCATCAAGACCACGCCTTGTTTGAAAAACCGGACATTAAGAAAAATTAATTAAAAAATAACTGTTGGGAAAATAAAAGTACTTTCTGGGTCCATGTTATTTTTTTTCGCTTATTCTATCAATTTCACTGACTAAAACTATTACTTTTGACTGAAGGAAACAACCCCATTGTTATTGTTAGTTTTTTTTTAATAGCCCTTTTAAAAAAATGAGATTTATTATTTATTTATGATGCTTTTATAAATTATGCTGAAAACCGCTCTACTCAGATAGCATTTTAATGGTAACTACATATTTCATCAGTATATAATTATGTTAGCTGTGTTTCACCAGAAATCAAATATTATTCGTGTGAAACCGCCTTTAGCTGGCACTTTTATACAGCGGGCACCGCTAATTAGTGAACATTTTTGCGAGTCCTGTCGCAAGTGAGCAAGGGCGGATCCAAAACTCGAACGATAGAATTTTTTACATGCCCTTTACTACGTATCCTGGTTTGGAAATGTTCAGTGCAAATGTTTCGGATTTCAATTCTATAGCATTTCCGGGGAGGTCCCGAACCTTTCTTCCCCTGGGTTTTTCATTATGAAAGATCGTCTGGAATTGCGTTTTTCGTACTTCAATGTCAATTTGTCAATGGGGAGCCTTTCAAGGGGGCAGGGATGCCCATGCCCCCAAATTCAATGGTGCAAATCCCCCCATCCCCCAGAAAAATTTCTCAACTCTTCGCCTTTTTTATTTTTTATATTTTTAGCTGTCTATTTTATTTTATTTACTTTTTAAAAATGTTTTTTATTTATTAATTTTATTTTTAGTTCTCTTTTTTATTTTATTTACGTTTTAAAAATATTTTTTTATTTGTTTATTTATTTATTTTTAATTATTATTGTTATTATTATTATTTTATTAGAAAGTTGTCTGCTACGCCAATGACAAAAACACACACAAACTAAATAAATAAAATGAAATATAAACAGAATAAAATAAATAATTTAAACTAAAAATGAATCGAGATAAATTTAAATAAATTTGAAAAATAACCAAAAATTTTGATGGCGCAACTTGCGCATAATCCCCCTCTCTGTGGGCACCCCTGCAAGGGGGGGGGGCGATTGCTCCATGGACCCTCCCTTTTTTCCGTCCTTGCAAGTGGGTTGATGCTCAATATTTTTCCTTTATCAAGTTAGTTTTTGTAACATGAAATCCGATTCTGTTTCAGAAATAATGTTCAAGGTTCTGGTAGTAGTTAGTGTCTTTGAAGCAATAATTTGCTACGCACACAAAATCGATTCTGTTTTACAAACATGGTCAAAAATCCCACTTTATATCCATGATCACCAACATCTTTAACCGTGAACCTGCTCCAATATGCAATGCATGTAATGTCAATCAGACGGTGCTGCATATCCTCTCCGATTGTCCAAATTTCAATTATGTTCGTTTCAAATTCTTTAATTATTTTGATCCATCTTTGAAGGAATTGTTAGGGGGACACTCTCCATCGAAAATTGTTCCCCTTTCTTCAGGAGATTGGATTTTTTTTTCTCTAATTTAGTGTTCGTTCTTACGTCTTGTGCTTGTCTTTGTTTTGTTATTAACATTTTTTATATACTCAAAATTGTTTCTCAGTTATTACTTTCGACCCGTCATTTAACCCTTTCAGGGGCGCGTCATTAATTTTTGAGAAATCTTAAGAAAAAACACCACAAATGGGTTTATTTGATCATATAGACATAGATTTTTCAGTTAAAAAATTGTTTTTCAGAATTTTTTTCACTGGGGGTGGTGTTCCCATTTATTCACACCCCCCACCTGGGGAAGGACAAAAACATGTTTATGCATGTAAAAATGAATTTGAATCTTTTCGAACAATATGATTGACTACCTCAGGAAAAAAGAAGAAAAATGATTCACTCTTTCAGCGCTAATTAAAAATTTTAAAATCTGAAAAAAAAAATCCAATATTTGGGGTAAACGAAAAATTGAAAATTTGATGATTTGAACAAGAAATTGAGCCTACGAAATTTTTTTTTTTTGTTATTCTGCCATCTAATGTTGTTCATTGAACTTTAAAGGAGAGGACTCAAGCGATTTTGATTCAAGAAATTCGGAAAAAAAAAGAGAGAAAAAAAATACATAAATTAGTGGTTTCACAGCGCAACCACCGCCCCTGAAAGAGTTAATATTTAAAACTTCGTTAATTGTTTTTTTTTTTTTTTTGGCATTTTTTTCAAAATTCTAGAAGATTTATGTCCATTACTCCATAATAATAAAACTCACCTTTTCGGCTCTTCTTTTCCTTTTTTAATGATCGTTTGGCGCAGTATAGCCTATTAAGGCTCTTGCGTAAAAAAACACAACCAAACCAACCAACCCACTGCAAGCATTATTATCGCGAAAACATTAATTTACTGCCACTTGAAAACAGTTTAAAATCGATTTATTACAAATGAAATAAAATTCCGAATTACTCAACAGTGGGACAGTGACCATTAGCTAAACAAACGCAAATATAATAAGATTTACAATTCATTATTTCTTACCTTGAAATAATTTTGAAAACGAGAAAAGCACATTGAGTAATATCAGACAACCATTTGGCAGAACTGTTGCTGCAGGGGGTGTAAGTTACTGTAATGGAGAAGTAATTCTAATTCCCCATTCCCACATAATTACATGTTATTGTAGTGAATCTAATGGGTTTTGTATGAAAGGCACCCTCACTATCACGTGTGCATTCTCCAGAAAAAACAAAGTTAACTGGTTTTAAGTAATTTCGAACAGGATATTGAAATTCTTGCCTTGCATATATGAGGTAGTGAGAAGCAAAAGGAAGTAAATGCCAAAATAAAAAAAAAATGAGACAAAACCAATACACAACTAGTATGTTGTGGCCATCACGAAACTTTCTTCTATATTTTTCTTTTTTTTTTTTCTGATCCCTCCCCATGCTTGACGAGGAAGCAATATTCCCAACAAAAACAAAATTACACATGCAAAAACTTGACGACTATCCCAATGTCTGAATTATTGCAAAAGCAAAGCAAAGAGCGAAAATTGAAAGTTATTTTAAAAGCCTTGCTTGAATTAATTACAAATATTTTATTTGTTAACAAACATAAGATGGCAACAGTTAAAAATTTTAAATCATTGAGATAATATTTCCTATAATTTCAATACAATTAAAATCACGAGAAATACGCAGACGACAATCTATTACGATTTATCTTTCTTATTGTTGCATTAATAAAAATATTTTTATTCGCAAAAAAAAAAAAAAATCAACACCTCTTGGAGCGATCGGCGTCAAAATTGAACCAGAGCCTGTTTACATATGGATTCACATATATTCCAAATTTCAACCAGAACGTAGCATTACTTCTTGAGATAGGGCACTCAAAATGGAAAAAAAGAACGGGTGATTGCGCTACCCCCTTTTTAGCTGTTGACACAAAAATAAAATCAGTTCTTATACCCACTAAGGGCTACTTGCCGATAAATTTTTCTTTCATTCCGTTCATTATTTCTTGAGATACAGCAGTCACAATTGACGACAAAAAACGTTCTATAGCTCAACCCCCGTTTGAGTTATTGACACCAAAATTGAATCAGCACCTGTTCCTGTTAATACCAACATATGGACCTAATTTTGTTTGATTCCGCCAGTTACTTCCTGAGGAATAGCAAGCACGCGTAACTCGAAAAACGTCCCATTGCTCCACCCCCCTTGGAGGAATTCGCGCCAAAAACTAATGGGCACAAGTTCACATAGGGGCATATATGTGTACAAAATTTCGTTCGATTTCATGCGGTAGTTTTTGTTGTAGAGCGGCCACAAAAAACTGGTCACACACAGACGTGACACACATACATACACACACACACACACATACATACACACATACACACACACACACAGACAGACAGACATTTTCCAAAAATGGTCGAAATGGACTCAGCACACCTCAAAACGTACGAATCCGTCAAAATTCGAAATTCGAAAATTTGCACGAATCCAATACTTTCTTCTATACAGTGGCTCCCAAAAGTGTTCGTACACTTTGAAATTTTTTAGTAAAACCAAAATAACGGGAAACTGAATTCGAATATGAAGTCCAATATTTTTTTACATCATTCCTATGTCATTCTAAATAAAACCTTGTAGTTTTTAAAAAATATTGACGGATCTTCTTTTTGAAATGAGTCAAAAAACGAAAAGACAGAGAAATAATACGCCACAAAAATCATCGTACACTCAAACATTTTCGAATGTATTCGTGATTAAAACTATCATATGTCGTTTTTTTTTTGTTATTTTTGCATTGTGTTGACCCTTAAAAGGCATTTGACTTGAATGTTTTGTTTATTTATTCCTTATTATTGTGCTTATTACTTCAAAATGGCTGGTATTCGTAAAAAAACACAAACACCATTCGAAAATTGAATTTTTTAATCACAGTAGCGCTAAATTGGTTTGAAATGTCTCTAAATTAGTTATTTTATTCCATTCAATAGTAAAGTGCTTGATAAAATGCTTTAAATAAAAGAATCGGACTGAAAATAAGGTAAGAAACGGTCAACCAGCAAAGTTGACAAAGCGTGATCGGATATTTACAGTTAAAAAATTTATGAAAAATACACATTTGAGTGCTGTAAAAGTTTCTGCAGAGTTAAATGAAAATTTTTACATTTAATTTTCCCCTAAAATTGTTCGCCAAGTTCTCTGATTAGCTGGATTAAATGGGACCTCTTCCCGCAGAAATTTTCTTGGCCGTGCAAAAAACAGAAAGCTTACGCTTTTCGTCGCAAAATCAATGATAAATAAGCTCAAAACGTCTGGGAATTACGTCGTACTTTCATATAAAAATAAATTCAACATTTTTGGTTAAATTGTTGTATAATTGTAAGTAGAAGAAAAAATTAGGAACTTAATCTTAAGAACTTAGTTGGACCAGTTAATCAGGACGGTGAAGGAGTTCTTGTGTGAGGGTGCATATCAGCATTAGGACTTGGTAGTTTGGAATTTTTTGATGAAATAATGAATAATGCTGTTCGTTTAAATGTTTTAAAAACCAATTTTAAACTCTTAGCCAGAAATTTGATTATCGGAAATTACTTTGTTTTTTATCAAGATAATGATAAGAAGCACACGGTTTTCAACGTTTTCCTCTAGTGCCTCAAAAATTGTCTTAAAGTTTAGAAAATACCCCTTCAATCTCCCGATTTGAACTTAATGTAACATATTTGGAGATATCTGGAGGCTAGATTACGAAAGTACGGCTTTGAAACGAAAATAGAGCTAGAAACAGAAAGATTCGAAGTGTGCTTAAACACTTACTCAGAAATTACGCAAAAAAAGAAAGAAAAAAGAATGAAATCTATTACCAGACGTTTAAAAGGTGTTGTTGATACTGCATGATATTCTACTAATTAATAACTTAATCAAAAGTTAGATTATTCAATAATATATAGACATTTTATAAAGTGTACGAAGACTTTTGTGAGATAAAATTTCCGGCACTTTTTGGCTTTCGATTTTTTAAAAATTTAGTTTAAATATTTTTTAAAAACTTTTCATGTAGTTTTGTTAAAAATTGATCATAGATCTTATAATTAAATACCTATTCCGAAATATTAATTCTAACCAATGGATTGGGGCCTATTTCGTTGAAAGTCGTAGGTGTACGAAGACTTTTGGGAGCCACTGTATATTAGATATAGAAGAAAGTAAAAAGTAGGTGAATCTTTCCTCCATCGTGGGACAAGAGATAGTACTAGTAGCCACGGTAGTTGCTGCTGTACAGCATGATTTATAAAAACTTCTCAGTAAAAGCCTGCCTTGTACCGGAACTATAAACGCGTTTTACTCAAAATTTGAAAATGTCCACTTATATCCCTTTGCCTCTCACTGCCTCAGATATTGAGATACACTTAACTTATCTATCAATAAGCAGGGGTGCCGCCCCCCTAACAGCAGGGGAGCACCCCCCTAAAATTCGCAAAGATCCACTCCAAAAGCAAGAGCCCCCTCCCCCCCTCAAAAAGTGAATATCATCCCTCAAAAAAAACTCCCCTAAAAATTTCAATGGCGCCGTTTGCGCAATGACCCCCCTCCCGGGGGGTAGTGCTGCAGTAAGGAAATATACGAATGAAGAATTTGAAGTGTTTTTTTTTTTTTTTTTTTTTTTTTTTTTTTGACTTACATTTTGATTGGTGATGAACTTTAAACGCGTTCTACACAAAATTTGAAAATGTCCACTTATATCCCTTTGCTTCTCACTGCCTCAGATATTGAGATACACTTAACTTATCTATCAATAAGCAGGGGTGCCGTCCCCCTAAGAGCAGGGGAGCACCCCCCTAAAATTCGCAAAGATCCACTCCAGAAGCAAGAGCCCCCTCCCCCAAAAAGTGAATATCATCCCTCAAAAAACTCCCCTAAAAATTCAATGGCGCCGTCTGCGCCATGACCCCCCCTCCCGGCGGGCAATGCTGTAGTAAGGAAATATACGAATGAAGAATTTGAAGGTTTTTTTTTTTTGGACTTACATTTTGATTGGTGATGAACTTTAAACGCGTTTTACTCAAAATTTGAAAATGTCCACTTATATCCTTTTGCTTCTCACTGCCTCAGATATTGAGATACACTTAACTTATCTATCAATAAGCAGGGGTGCCGCCCCCCTAACAGCAGGGGAGCACCCCCCTAAAATTCGCAAAAATCCACTCCCCCAAAAGCAAGAGCCCCCTCCCCCCCCAAAAAAGTGAATATCATGCCTCAAAAAACTCCCCTAAAAATTTCGATGGCGCCGTCTGCGCCATGACTCCTTCCCCCCCGGGGGGCAATGCTGCAGTAAGGAAATATACGAATGAAGAATTTGAAGTGTTTTTTTTTTTTTTTTTTGACTTACATTTTGATTGGTGATGAACTTTAAACGCGTTCTACACAAAATTTGAAAATGTCCACTTATATCCCTTTGCTTCTCACTGCCTCAGATATTGAGATACACTTAACTTATCTATCAATAAGCAGGGGTGCCACCCCCCTAAGAGCAGGGGAGCACCCCCCTAAAATTCGCAAAGATCCACTCCAGAAGCAAGAGGCCCCCCCCCAAAAAAAGTGAATATCATCTCTCAAAAAACTCCCCTAAAAATTCAATGGCGCCGTCTGCGCCATGACCCTCCCTCCCGGGGGGCAATGCTGCAGTAAGAAAATATACGAATGAAGTATTTGAAGTGGTTTTTTTCTTTTTTGACTTGACAAATTTTGATTGATGATGAATTTTTATCACAATTTTTTTCCACCCTCCCTTTCAGTGACATACTAATCTAGTTTCAACTGCGCTGTTGCTCATGTGTTTTTTAAAACGTTGACTTTGTATTTAATATACCCAGAAGAATTAAAAATACCCAAAGAATATTAAAACCTATTGTTAGCTATTTTTGTAAACCTTCATTTTTGTAGAATTATCAAGGCAACATCCGAAAGGTTTTTAGAATTTAGTCACAAAAACATTTGTAAAAATACAATTAAATAAGAAAATGAAAGGAAAGTGTATTTCCGATGGGGTCATTTCCAAAAATTTTAAAGTATTTTTTTTTCTGAAAGAGCATGTTTAAAAACATAGGATCTGACCGTTTTTTAAATAAATTTGTTTAAGTTTAATATTTTTAAAAAATTACTTAAATCGGCGCGCTTTCATTGTTTACGCTTCTGCCGATGACGTCACAAATGATGAAATGCGGTGTTGCCATTCACAGAGCAAAATATTTAATTCGCATCTTTACTCATGTGTATTGGCAACGATAGGGTTGATAGCAAGCGTAGAGCGCAATATTTAATTCGCTTCTTGATCATCGTAACGTGGAAACGCTAGAAAAAAATGCGCCAAAATGCATCATTTGTGACGTCATCAAGACCACGCCTTGTTTGAAAAATTGGACATTTAAAAAATTAATTAAACAATAACTGTTGGGAAAGTGAAAGAATTTTCTAGGCCCATGTTATTATATTTGCTTATTCTATCAATTTCAGTGACTGAAAGTACGTAGTACTTTTGACTGAAGGAAACAACCCCATTAATAACGTACGATTCTTCATTTCAT
The DNA here is from genome assembly GCF_026930045.1 of Uloborus diversus. Taxonomy (NCBI): domain Eukaryota; kingdom Metazoa; phylum Arthropoda; class Arachnida; order Araneae; family Uloboridae; genus Uloborus; species Uloborus diversus. The sequence continues at coordinate 6,517,161 of NC_072737.1, forward strand.
TTGAAAAATAAGAGAAGGTAATGACTGTTAACGTCCTTGAAATCACATCATAAATACAGATTCCTATGGTTATGCAATGACATGTAGATTCTTATCTGGTAGTGGAACTTTCCTTCAAACGAAAGACAATTGAAAATAACCCAATGGAAAATCCAAGAACAAGTTTTCTAAATAATTCTTGCAGAGATTTTAATTCAAATCGGCATCATTACTGCAAGGAAGGGTTCAAGTTCTTTTTGAGGCAGATTTTCGGTTGATACTTCCTGTGCATAAGAAATCCTGTGTTTTTTCGAATTTTATTTATTTATTTATTTTTCTTTTTTTTTGGGGGGGGGGGGGGGAGATTTTAAGGGAATAGGATTGCAATGTCCGTATTTGACGGGGCTGATGGGCTAGGTACCACAGTAATCAATGTAATGAAATTATGCTGATTTTCTTTTTTTTCTTTTGAAATTTCAATTTTTAAGTTATCTTAATGTTTGGCTTGCCCCTATCCGTGAATAATTTCCTACTCACGCTTATTTGTTGCAATGATTTTTACTTCCTTTTACAAACAAGGAAGTATTGTACTCGCAAAAAAAAATTTCACTCAAAAATCGACCTTAATTTCCATTTTGCTCACCCCCTAATGAATGTAGAGTTTTTTTTTCGACTCGACCACACGTGGATAAGTGCCTAAGAACGTATAAACAGGCGAAATATCTATTTTGACGATTCTCGAGTTAATTACAACGAGTTTTCTCGTGACGTCTGTATGTGCGTATGCATGTCGCTTAATTCAAGACCGGTATGTCCTAGAAAGTTGAAATTTGGTACGTCGACTCCTATTGTGGTCTAGTTGTGCACCTCCCCCTTTGGTTGCCCCCTTCGGGTGTTTCTAAAAGTGTCTTTTGCCCCTTTTTTTTGGGGGGGGGGGATCGTTGTTAATTTCGATGTAAACTCAAGTGGTGTTATAATTTGGCGGACACTTGGCGATATATCGCTAGTCTTTTGGTCGCCAAAGTTTGTCGCCAACTTGGCGATTTTTTTTAAAATTTATATTTTGTAATTTGGTTTCAATTTGGCCACTGTTGGTGATATTTAGAGAGTAAACAATTGAATCACATTAAAATTGCCAATAATGGAGAAATGACATTAAATTGGAGTAAAAGGAAGTCATGTGATGCACACACATCAGCTCGTTTAAATAAAATTAACCGAGCATAGCCTTTGACTGACGTTTTATGCTAAATGGAGTCCATGTAAGACAGTAGGAGGTAGCATTTTGCATTAAATCATAACAAATAAAAACAATCAGGACATTCGAATTACGAAAAATTTAAAATGATTACTCTTAGAAAGATATAATAAAATTTGCGGGGAACATAATCTTTGCAGTTTTATCTGGAACACATTAATATGAAACAAAAACTTTCCTCTCATGTCTGCTTGTATTTCTTTTTAACCGATTTCAAAAAGGAAGCGGTTATCAGTTCATACCATAGACTAATAATAAGAGTAGACCGAGCTATGGCAACCCTTTTGCTGCTCATAAATCAAACCATGTGACTGGTGGATATCCTAGCAACAGCGGGCGTTGATCGTAGCAGACGATCAACGCCAGCGAGAAATAAAATAAATAGAATTGATGGAACACGAAAGAATGATCTTTTATGGAGTCCGATTTGTATATTTGTTATTCTAAGTTGTAAATATTTTGTTAATATAGTGAGTTTTTCGTTTAGATAGTATTGTGCATTTTCTTTAGTCAATTTCAATAACTCTCTAAGCAGTTAAAGATGCAAGCGCCCAAAAAGAATCGGCAAACGGTAAGATTTTTCCCTACAATTTCAATTTAAGATACCGATTAGTACATGTTTGCGTCAACGCAAAACGTTTACGCCATTACGTTTACACCAACGCTGACGTAGCAGTTCCGAATGAAATAAAAGTTACTGAAAACTGTGATCAAAAACTAATTACTAATGTCAAAATAATGCATAACTAAAAGAAAAACAGTTCAATCTCTGCACCTGGAAAAAAATTATAATAAAAACACATTACGTCTTAAAATACATGTCGAGTGCCAAACTATAGATAATCCTGCCATCTAGCAACCATGCTGCCAAAGTTTTCGCCAAGCCTTCCACTAGTCACATGATGTATCCATGAACCAATTTTTTTCATCAGCAAGTCTGGGAAAGCTCGGTCTACTCTTATTATTAGTCTATGGTTCATACCGTATGTATATGTTTATTTTATTTTTTTTTGTCCACGCACAGCATCTCACCTAGTGAACCGATTTTGATGGTTCTTTTTTTAATGGATAGGGGATCCCGCAACTTAGGTCCCATTACTTTGTTTGGCCATATTTGTTCTTCAGAAAAAAAAATTATGAGCGATAAACTGTAAATTTCAAGCATTTCCCTATTAAGTGATTAAATATGAAACCCATTGTTACAAAAGTGTGGTGCCATATAACAGTAACCTTAATAGTAATTGTAATGATAATTTTAAATGAAGGCTTCTCTGAAGCAAGCATCAAGTGTTTCCGTGTCATTGCTCTATAGTGGTGGTAAACCTAACCTGGAAGCGAGGCAAGGCAGTGATTAGGATTTGCTAAGCCTTCACAATGCTACCAGGTTAGGTTTGCCTCAACTATAGTAGCATTTTTATCGTTATCGTCTATGCCAATAACAGATGATCAGGGCTAAGTAAGGAAATACAGGATTTCATCACAAGCAACTTGTATGCTGTGTGCTGTGAAAAGTAAATTAGTTAGGGAAAACGTAATATTTAAATGGTTAGAATGAAATTAGCATACAAATGAATTCCAGAGAGGAACAGAGATAAATTTTTAGTGCCAATCGCTTAAAGTTTAAGGCGTGTTTATAGTTTTTTTTTTAATATGGAGCATTTTTATAAAAAAAATAAGGTGAAGTTTCGTGATGGTACCTTCTTACTACTTTCTGAAATACATTTACACTAAAAAGAATGAAATAAAAAAATTTTGGAAAAAAATGACTTCAAAATTGCTCTAAAAAGTGAAAAATAATTTTATTCTTTAAACACCATCGATAATACTTTTAAACATAATTTTTGAAGTTGGCGTAAAAAACGATAGATAAAATCATACACATCCATAACTCAACTACGACTATTAATTTTTAACGAAGCCCAGTTTCTTCACTACCACATACATTATGCATTGATGGCGGCATATTTGAGTAACGATATAAATGTTTCGTTCCTAACTTTTGGATGATTTTCTGAAAAAAATATGAACAAAGCATGGTTACACACTGGATTTTACTTTTTGTTTTTGGTTCGACTTCAAAAATTATGTTTAAAAGTATTACCGATGGTGTTTTAAAGAATAAAATTATTTTTCACTTTGCAGAGCAATTTTGAAGTTTGTTCCTTTTTTTTTTTCTCAAAATTTTTAAATTTTTTTCTGGTCTTTCAAAGATTTGTTTATGGGAGGATATTTTTAAAAATATGTTTTGTAGAATTATTGTCTTCAAGGCCGCCACTGCATCGGAAAACAGGACAGAATTTTTAGCTACTGATTTAGAAGGCATCAATATGACTGCACAGATCAGAAGAATTGCGATATAAATGAAGAGGGAGAATTAATAATATAAACCCTATAGCAAATGTAATATTTTAAAAGAATTGGAGGAAAATTTTTAAAGTTGTTGTTTTAAAAACACATTTTAAGACAGTTTTTAATGATGTTAGAGGACGGGAGGGGTTCGGCGACCCTCCCTCAGAAAGTATTCGAAATTGAAATCTTAAAGTCGCGATTGTAGGCGATCATGAAAAGAGGAAAGAAAAGGGTCCAGGGAGTCATCGAGCAATTTTTGGAATTGGAGTTCCACAATCAAAATTTTAGACTGTCTTAAATACCATGTACTATCACCTGTGTTACCAAATGCTTAAGTTTTTAGTGATTTGTAAGACAGTGTTCTAAATGTCTTTAAAACACTTAAAAAATTCATAGAAAATAGTGAAGTATTCTTGTGCCAACCGCATATTCATTCGACAATATCTTGCTTTTCTATGATTTTTTTTAAATGTGTCGAGGGCGTTTCGTACACCCTATATTATTAAAATCTTTAGCATTTGGTAAATGACTGTGAAAAAATATTTATTCGTGTATGTAATGATCGAACGAAATTGAAGAATTGTTATATTTTTTTTTCTTCCGGATTTTGAATTTTTCAATACGAAGTGGTTACATAACATATGTTGGGGGTGGAAACACATTCAATGAACATGTTTAACCGGCGAGCAAACAAAAAGGTTTTTTCTCAATGAGCATGTGGGATTTTTTTTTTTTTTTTTTTGAGCAATCACGATTGCTTATTGTTCTCACTTGACTGTTTTTGACGTTCCTTTGATTTTTCCCACCGCCAACCTCCGCACCATCACCGTCGACGGGCTCCTCACGGTACTGCACCTATAGCGAAAGCCGTCTCGAGGTTGCATCCATGTCCTACACACACGCGCATACATACACAACTACACACACGCACAAACACACGCACAAACACATACACACACGCATACATACAGACACCCACACATACACACACACATACAACTACCCACACATTCATGCCTGCACACAGACACAAACACATATGCCTACACACACATACACATACCCCCCCCCCACACTTATGCCAGCACACAGACACAAACACACATACCCCGTACACACAAACACATACCCCCACACACAAACACACACGCCTACACACACTCGTGATTGAGAAAACCATAAATTGAATTCAAGATGACAAAATTCAAATAATTTTTTTTTTTTTTTGAGCAATCACGATTGCTTATTGTTCTCATTTGACGGTTTTGACGTTCCTTTGTTTTTATTTTCCCGCCAGCACCCTCTGCCAGCACCACCGCCGCGTCGACCGGCCTCACGATGCTGCTCCTATAGCGAAAACCATCTCCAGGTTGCTTCCATATCCTACACGCATACATACACACACGCATGCCTACACACACACACACACTCACACACCCATACACACATACCCACACACACGTACACACATACCCACACACACACATACACAAATATACACACACACATACACAAATATACACACACACATACACACACACTCACACACGCCTGCACACAGACACAAACACACACACATACACATATATACACACATACCCACATACACACACACATGCCTGCACACACGCAAAAAAACACGTGATTGCGAAAAACATAATTTGAATTCAAGATGTCAAAATTCAAATTAATTTTTTTTTATTTATTTATTTTTTTTTTTTTTTTCAATTCAAGTTTCGTAGTCTTTTTCATATTTGAAAACTATCTTCTACTCGACATTTAATTGTGTTTTTCTACTTATTGATCTTTTGTTTTCACTGATTTCACGTCCACCTTTTTGTCTGCTCAATCTTTCAAAGATGTTTCCTTTTATAATTTTTCCTTTTTGCCTTTACCATTTTTATTACTTTTATAATCGTATAGAACAGTGATTCTCAACTATATTCCCCATTCGAACCATATCCAAAAAAAAAAAAAATTGACGAAACTCTTTTGTCGTAGTAAGTTATTTTCAGGTAATAAAACAATGACATTTTGTAGAACAATTTTGATGGTATTCCGTAATTTTGGAGACGCAATAAAACATCGTTTATCCGGCACTCATTTATAAGGATTCCCGGATTATCCTGTTCAGATTTTGTAGCATTTAAAAACAATTGTGTTCACATACATATAATTTAAAATTGAACAATAACAGAAGTATAAGTAAGCTGAACAGTTGCTTTTTATTTTGAACAAACCCCACTGAAACTGGACTAGAATGATAAAGCGTTTTTGGATGGTCACTCTTTATTGAAACAGCGCACGTGTTTGAACAAGAAGACAGTGGACAAATTGTTTAAGAAATTGTGCGATTTATTTTAAAACTAATGGTACCCACACGGCTTTGCCCGCAGTAGGAAATTAAAAGGTCATGCATATTTACAAGTACTGGAACGATGAATTTCTCGCCAATTCGCTATGTTAATTTGCTTGCTCCTGTTACGGTTCCACGTTATGATAATTTGGCAATTTACTGGTTCACGTTGTGATAATTTGCTCGGTAAAATTTTCTTAAAATTGGAATAGAAAAAGAAAACAATTGAATTTTCGAAAAATCGCTTCGAGGTGCACACCCCCATGCTATTAACTAATTCTGTGCCAAATTTCATGAAAATCGGCCGAACGGTCTAGGCGCTATGCGCGTCACAGAGATCCTGACAGACATCCAGACAGAGATCCAGAGATAATTTCAGCTTTTTTTTTAGTAACTAGTGGTACCCGCACGGCTTTGCTCGTAGTAGAAAATGAAAAGGTCATTTGGTTCGCTTTATATTTACAAATAATGGATGGTGAATTTCTCGCCAATTTGCTATGTTAAATGGCTCGCCCATATTACGGTTCCACGTTATAATAATTTGGTAATTTACTTGTCCACGTTATGAAAATTTGCCCGATAAAATTCTTCTTAAATTAAATACAGTCGAACCTTGATATCTCGAACCTCCTTATCTCGAAACCCTTGATGTCACGAAAAAACATTTTTCCCCTGCATCTATATATATAAAAATGAAGTTTGGTAAATTTGTTCCCTAAGATCTCAGAAACTACCCGGCAGATTCGGCTGAAACTTTCACCGTTTGTTCATTTTGGTACTGGGAAGGTTTATAGATCAGTTCGAAAAAAGTCCGATTGATAGTTCCTTTTTTATTCCAAATTTAGTCCTAATTTCGCATAAATGTCCCAATATGGGGGTGGAAAAAAACGTGCACATATTAACATTATGTGTCCATCGAAAGCGCTTATTTTTCTGCTGAAGATGGCATCTGTTACAAAGTTCTAAGTTGTATGAAAAACGAGTTATTAGCTTTTTTTGTTCCATGTTCGAAAGCTTTCCTCAACCCAATTCATTATTTAGTGTATCATTTCAACTCCCAGTTCATAGTTAGAATTGTTGAATTTTTATGTGTTTCGTCTGACTGAGACTTTTCTCAAGTCAAATCTTAAAGTAACGTTTTTTCTTTTTTCCCCAAGATTGGCTGAAAATAACTAGATTTGGTTGATTATTTTCCATTTAAACGGAACTTTAGTGTAATTAATGTTTTTTTTAATTATTTGTGCTGATCGGTTTTTTTAATCATTATCTAATCTAACAGCAAGAAACCTCGCCAAAATTTATGCAGAAAGATTTCAGTAGCGAATGCATTTGGCAGTTTTTTCAACTGTCGCGGTTTTTGAAGTCAAAGACTACGTAATAATGTTTGTCAGCTTTCACCATGTAAACAAAATATCGTCAATCAACGAATATTTAAAAACATTTTTTACTGTAAAATAATCCAGCAACTAAATTATGTAAATCCATAAACAGCACAAAAATTTCCATTAATGTGACTTTGTGCATAAATTCAAACCATCGCCAAATTTTACTACCTTTTTTGGAAACATTTCGGTTGAAATTGTTTAGCGCCATTTTATGGTGACCAAAAGTATCTTAGCATATGGCGACAATATCTCTTTAACAAAAATTAGGGGGATATTTCGATAATTGGGAATCTGGCGCAGTCGTCTCATTTTTGGCGTAAATAATTTTATTTTGGTAACCCTGCTGATTTATAGTAACCCTATGTGAATAGATATTTCCGATTTCTTTGTGTTGATTTGCAAAGAAAAATACCTCTCGCGCAGGCGCTGGAGCCAAAAATTAACGCCAATGAAGAAAGATAGCCAGATTCCCAATTATCGAAATATCCCCAAAATTAGTAACATACCGTTTTACAAAGTAAGGAGGGGGAGCATTATCCAAGGTATCCCAAAACGATTCCCGCAAATTCAGCAACATTTTAAATCTCACCAAGAATCCACAATAATTGAAATTTTCCAAAATAACTAAAGCAAGTTTAAGGGGATCAGGAGCGCGTGGCTACATTTTTTTTAAACAGTTCGTTCTTCAATAGACATACAGAGAAAGTAAGACTCTATGTAAAAAAAATAAGTATTAACCGATAAATCTTTTTAAACATGTGAAGTTTAATTTCATATTTCGGAAATTCTTCTAATTTGTATATGCTTAAATTTTGTGTTTTCGTTTCTAAATGAATACTATTTTGCTCTTTTTACTTATTGCTACTTTAGTTTTATGAGTAAAGAAGAATCTAAATTTTAAATCACGTCAAAAAGGTGTGTTTTAAGTTCTTTCACTTAAAACAGAAAACAAATGCAAGTAACGATTGTTTCTCATAATTATTGCTAACCCAGGCAACGCCGGGTATTTTTGCTAGTTTTATCTAAAACTCCAATGTATTTTCCATAGTTATCTCGAAATTTATTTTTCGAAACCCTTGATATGTCGAATTCAGTTGTCGTTTTTCTTAGGCAATTTTTGTAGTAAAACCAGTTCTAAGGACCAGTTTTCATCTCTCTTCTTGGAAACTTTGATTAGGGGATTGAAGCAAGATAATAGGGAAGTGTTGGTATGAAAGGGGTGCTGTATTTTCCCCAGAGTTTAGAATCTTTGTGCATTTCTCTCGAACATGTTGTCCACTTTGAGGAAAGGGGATTGATTTTTCACCAGTCAGATTTCAAGTGAAAACGGAAAATGCGTTCCTCATTTTCATTATACTGCTTTTTTAACTCCTACAAAATGGCTACTGAAAACTTTTTTGAATGTGGGGAGCTACTAGTTGAAGATAAGGATTTTTGAATTTTTAGGTGAAAAACCAAGTTTAAGTTGTTGTTCATTTCAAAATCTCTTCCTGTGCACTTTCGACAATTATAAAATTTCAAATCTTGTAAAATATTGAAGACTACTTTATTGATCGTAATTCAAAGTGGTCTCATATTACATATATAAATGCATATAGCGTATGTGTATGTAATTGTGAGAATTTCTAGTGTAATTTTTTCAAAACCTTGGTAACTCAAAAACTCGATATCTCGATTTTTTTCTGTCCCGAGAGATTTGAGATATCGAGGTTGTACTGTAATAATTCTTAAAATTGGAATAGAAAAAGAACAATATCGAATTTTCGAAAAATCACTTTGAGGTACTCACCCCCATGCTACAAACTAACTTTGTGCCAAATGTTATGAAAATCGGCCGAGCGGTCCAGGCGCTATGCGCGTCACAGAGATCCAGACATCCAGACTGCGAGAGATCCAGACAGAGAGATCAGGACATCCACAGACACAGAGACTTTCAGCTTTATTACACTACTGGCCATTAAAATTGCTACACCAAGAAGGAGTTGTCAGAATGAAACAAAATTTTGCACACGTGATGGCAACATTAACACTAGAAAACGATTACAAAATGATCATATATTACTGGAAAAATCTCGCATGAAAGGAGGTTTAAGTACCCTGTAACGCCACCTCTAGCTGGAGTGTAAGAGTCGATACGGTCGATCATTGAGGTACAGCAGTTTCGTACGATGTCCTACGTCCTCTCGCACCACAATTGCTGTAAACGCGCGATCAAACTTACAGGCTGTCCAATTTACCCTCTCAAGTGATCTCAGATATGCTCGATTTGTGACAAATCAGTGCATCGCGCAAACCAGAGAAAGTGATAATGTGGAAGAGGAAGTCCCTTGACACCCTTGCTTTGTGTGACCGAGCATTGTCATGATAAAAAATGGCTCCTGGGAGCCCCGTCGTGAGTGCTAACACATGCGTATGATTTTGATCGAATGAGTGACACGTTTACAGCAACTGTGGTACGAGATGACGTAGGATATCGTTGGAGACTGCTATGCCTCGATGCCCGAGAGTATCGCTTCGTACATCGTACAGTCCCGCTAGCTGTGACTTAACAGGGTACTTAAACCTCTGTTCATTTGAGATTTTTCCAACACTAAATGATCGATTTGCTTTCATTTTGTAATCACTTTCTAATGTCAATTTCGCTCTCACGTGTGCAAAATTTAGCTTCATTCTGCCAATTTCTTCTTGGTGTAGCAATTTTAATGGCCAGTAGTGTATTAGTAAGAAGATAAAGATTTTAAATGTCTTTCACACAACCCTATGTACTTTTGCTACAAGATATGGTTTTTGTTCTTGTTAAAGGTAACACTGCTCACCTTTCACAAGGACCTTACCTTTTCCTTACTTTTCTTAAGGATTTGCTTTGCTTGTTTCCATACACTTTTAAAACTACAGGTTGCATTTGGCACCTTTCAGGGGTGAAACGCGTGTTCACCAGCGGTACCCGATAGAGAGCCGAAATTGCACCCTTACCAAGGGTGAAAAACTGGCTCCTTTCACCCAGCGTGCACCGGAGGTGAAAGATGGTGCCCTAAGGTGTTTTCAGTTTTCTACTTCATTCAATCTGGAAGTAAATTTCGTTGCAACTTCCTCCGTCCGCTATTGAAATTGAAGTTGTCGTTGGATGATACGTCAGAGCGCATGCGCAACGAGTCGCCCTCCTATTGAATGGGCTTTTAGCACTTTTGTTAACGTCGTTCACCCACTGAGGAACCAAAAGCACCTTAACGGCACTTCTTAGCCTCCTTTGCACCCTGAGGCACCATTTTTTCACCTTAGGGTGAAATTCTTTACCCCACTGGAACTCCTGGTTTTAACAGTGTACTATCCGGATTTTCCAGATTTTCGATAATCCAGATTGCTTTTGGTCCCAGTTAGTCCGGATAAACGAGGTTATACTCATGCCCGACGAGAGGCCATGTCAACCTAGTCGGAAACTGGGGCCCCGGGCCTGGGGGGGGGGGGCTACACTGACGCAAAAAAATAAAGAAAGAAAGAAAGAAAAGAAGGAAAGAAACGAGAGATCTAGAGCTATAAAAGATAGTTCTTTCAAAAGCACAATCACGCCCTGTCAATTTTTGCTTACGCCTTGTAATATGTATTTCTTGGTACGAGGTTTTCATTTCCGCATAGTGTGTAATTAGGGGCGATTCATAATTTACATAAGGATGATTTCGGCAATTTTTGACTCCGCCCTACTCCATGTAAGGGTACGGAAGATTCTTCAAACCCCTCTCCCCAGGGTTCGCCGATATATATCACGGCATGTATCCGATATTTAATTTGAAAATATCATGATATTTTCGATATTTATTTTTTCAACTACGGCACTTTCAAAATATAAAAAGTATATTAATGATAGTAATATCGTTTATTTATTATTAACTAGTGGTACTCGCACGGCTTTGCCCGTAATAGAAAAATTAAAAGATCTTTTGGTTCGCCTGTATATTTGCAAATACTGTATGGTGAATTTTCTCGCCAATTGGCTTGTACCCATGTTACGGTTCCACGTTATGATAATTTCATATCTCGCCAATTGGCTTATGCCCATGTTACGGTTCCACGCTATGATAATTTCGTAATTTACTCGTCCATCTTATGATATTTTTGTTCTTAAAATTGGAATAGAAAAAGAACCACATCGAATTTTCGAAAAATCGCTTCGAGGTGCACACCCCCATGCTACAAACTAACTTTGTGCCACATTTCATGAAAATCGACCGAACGGTCTAGGCGCTATGCGCGTCACAGAGATCCTGACAGACAAACAGAGATCCTGACAAAGATACTTTCAGCTTTATTATTAGTAAAGATAACCAAACAGTGATGTACTTATATTATTAATATAACAAAGTATTATAATATTCCTTTTTTACTTGCATTTTATATTTATAAATTTTCTAGTAATGTAACAATTTTAATCAAAAATAAATCCATATAAAACGTTGATCGGAAAAAAAAGAAAATGTTTTATGACTGTGCATCGACTAATGTATATTTTGTATTTCTGAAACACACAACTGTGTAAAAGTAGCTAATAAAAGAAAAAATGAGTAAAACAGCGAATGCTAAATGAACTCCATTAAAATTGATAAAAATGTTAAATGAAGAATTAGATATAAATATTGAAAGAAACCTTTATTTTACGTCCACACATTGTAATAACAATATAAAACTAGTATGTTGTGGCCATCACGAAACTTTCTTCTATATTTTTCTTCTTTTTTTCTGATCCCTCCCCATGCTTGACGAGGAAGCAATGTTCCCAACAAAAACGAAATTACGCATGCAAAAACTTGACGACCATCCCAATGTCTGAATTATTGCAAAAGCAAAGCAAAGAACGAAAATTGAAAGTTATTTTAAAAGACTTGCTTGAATTAATTACAAATATTTTATTTGTTAACAAACATAAGATGGCAACAGTTAAAAATTTTAAATCATTGAGATAATATTTCCGATCATTTCCATACAATTAAAATCACGAGAAATACGCAGACGACAATCTATTACGATTTATCTATTTCTTATTGTTGCATTAATAAAGCTATTTTTATTCGAAAAAAAAAATCAACACCTCTTGGAGCGATTGGCGTCAAAACTGAACCAAAGCCTGTTTACATATGGATTCACATATATTCCAAATTTCAACCAGAACGTAGCATTACTTCTTGAGATAGGGCACTCACAATGGAAAAAAAAAGAACGGGCCGATTGCGCTACCCCTTTTTATCTGTTGACACCAAAATAAAATCACCTCTTATACCTACTAAGGGCTACTTGCCGATAAATTTTTCTTTCATTCCGTTCATTATTTCTTAAGATAAAGCAGTCACAATTGACGACAAAAAACGCTCTATAGCTCAACCCCCGTTTAAATTATTGACACCAAAATTGAATCAGCACCTGTTAATGGCAACATATGGACCAAATTTTGTTTGGTTCCGCCAGTTACTTCCTGAGGAATAGCAAGCACGCGTAACTCAAAAAACGTCCTATTGCTCTACCCCCTTGGAGGAATTCGCGCCAAAAACCAATGGGCACAAGTTCACATAGGGGCACATATGTGTACCAAATTTCGTTCGATTTCATGCGGTAGTTTTTGCTGTAGAGCGGCCACAAAAAACTGGTCACACACAGACGTGACACACGGACACACACACACACACACACAGACAGACATTTTCCAAAAATAGTCGAAATGGACTCAGCACACCTCAAAATGTTCGAATCCTTCGAAATTCGAAAATTTGCACGAATCCAATACTTTCTTCTATATATTAGATATAGAAGAAAGTAAAAATGAAGAGCGATTTGAAGATGCATTTACTATTTTGAAGACTTTAGTTTGTGTAGATTGAAAGTATCGGACAGATATCAAAATATCCGATAGATATCAAAATATCGGATATTTTCGAAAATATCATGATATTTTCGAACCCTGCCTCTTCCCTATTCTTACGTAAGATTCGATTTCTTTTTTCAAATTTTTTAAATGTTGTTATAAAAGGATCAACTGCACTAGAACTCCCAGTTTGTACGTGAATCAAAGATTTTTATGTTTCAACATTAATTATTTTATTGCTGTCAACTAATATTAAGTGTTTTTTTATTGCACATAACGTAAACAAACATCTCAATGTAGATCTTTGTCTAATGTAAACGAATCTTACATCGCTGGAATCGTTATTAAATTCACTGTTATTAAATTATTTTTTAAAACCTTTTTGAATAAAGAAATATTTACTAAAAAGTTGGAATCTAGACCGAATGTTTTTTCGACTTTTTTTTTATATGATGCGATACTAATTAAAAATAAACATGCCATACATAGTGCGAATCTTTTATTATATTTCATACACTATTCATTTTTTGTAAAGCAAGTAAAAAACTACTCATCCTAATACATTTTTTTACCTCCCTGGACGCAAACAAAATATGATCCCTGCCGAACCCTCTGATTGCGTGATTTTTAATGTAAAATACCGACTTGGAAAATATTAAGAACTAGTGGTACCCGCACGGCTTTGCCCGTAATAGAAAAATTAAAAGGTCTTTTGGTTCGCCTGTATATTTACAAATAATGTGTGGTGAATTTTCTCGCCAATTGACTTTTACCCATGTTACGGTTCCACGTTATGATAATTTCGTATCTCGCCAATTGGCTTGTGCCCATGTTACGGTTCCACGTTATGATAATTTCGTAATTTACTCGTCTATCTTATGATACTTTTGATCTTAAAATTGGAATAGAAAAAGAACCACATCGTATTTTCGAAAAATCGCTTCGAGGTGCACACCCCCATGTTACAAGCTAACTTTGTGCCAAATTTCATGAAAATCGGCCGAACGGTCTAGGCGCTATACAGACATCCTCCGGACAGAGAGACTTTCAGCTTTATTATTAGTAAAGATAAAGAAGAATGAGTTTGACCTGCCCCCACCTCAAAGTAAGGGTATATAGAGATTTTTCCGACCCCCCTTCCCCCTAGGTACACTTACGCAATTAATGAATGGCCCCTTACGTAAACATTATTACATGAATTTATCCTTTCAGGATTTAAAAAAAATATTATGATTTTAAGCATGCATGCAATTATTTATGCAATCATCATATGATTTCTTAAAGTTGCTTTTATTTGTGGAAACGCCATAACTTCCTTAATACTTTATCAAACTTAAGTCATTATTTTGAAGATTTGTTTTCACCGCTTTCGGCAAAAAATAAAGAGACCGTTTATAAGTTGGTTGTTTTGTTAGGGGTAGGGGAAACAAAAATACAATTTATTATTTTTTTTTTACTACGCATTGCGTCAATACAAAGTGTCCTGAAACGGAGATTAGCAACTAAATACAGTCAATTCGCGATAACTCGAATCTTAAGGGGCCGACGAAATACTTCGACTTATCGGAAGTTCTACTTACCGCTAGTTTCGGTATCCGACATTTTAATATCAAAACATCGAATATTTTAATTAATATGTACATATATCCGAGAAAATTACAGAAATTGAAAGTTTTTAAGCACAAGATGCAGTTTAATCAAAAACATTGAGAGAAAAAAAAAATCGAAAGCATGATTTTGATTTCGCTACTGCTGGAACTACTTGAATAGAGCTGATTCTATTTCTGGAATGGCGCACGACTTCATTCGTTTCGAATTCGGATTCATGTATTCTACCGCTTTGGAAGTTTCTCTTTTTCTTTTAATATCATTGACAGAGTATTTGCTTAGACATCTTTAATAGTAAAGAAAACTCACTCTGTTTCTCATTAACTTATCAGCGAATGATCGAATCAAAGAATGAAGGGGAACGCATCTTAACTTAGGTCAGCCGCCTTTGAATAAAGGTACAATCAGTTGACTTGACGACTTGAGCTTAAAAGCAAGTTCGGTAGTCCAGCAACAGGTCAAAGTGTAAACAGTACAGAACAAAGGAAAATAAGCTAACTCATTTCCACACGTGTAACTCCTTAATCGCACATTGGCTCAACAGGTGCTCTTCTTGCTTTAGAGGTCTACTGTGCAGGAGTTGCAAGTGAAGGTGAATTTAATTTTTCTCTCATAGTCACTTCTTTCTTTTTTTTCCGTTCTTTCGAAATAAATTTCGAGTTATCTCAAAAAAAAAAAAAAAACTTCGAGTAAAAGGAAGTTAACGTCGAGATATTGAGAATAATTAGCATAGAATTAAAGACAAATGGGTTGGGACTTGATAGAAACTTCGAGTTATAGTAATATTCAAGTTATTGGACTTCGAGTTATCGCGAAATGACTGTATGTTAAAATGATCTAAAATGGTATGTATAATAATGTTCCATTCGTAAAGTATAGATATTCTACCTTTCAAAAGAGTAATTTTTACAACCTTCATCTTTTTCTATTTGATTTTTGCTTTCCATGCATTTCAAGTATTTTACGGGTTTTTTTTACCCAGTCCCTTGAGAAACGCAAATTTCTGCGTTTTACTGAAACTTTTAATTTTCAACTCTTTCCTCCCTTGTTATAACCGTGAGCCAAAGCGGGTTTTAAGATAACGGGGTTTCATAAACCAGTAAGCTATTTCAGTATGAAGAGTCAACAAACATAAATACTACCAAATGCACTTTGTCTTGTCTTTACCTCAACTTGTGTACCTCTTTAATGAATTAGTTTTGCTTGCGTTTGTAAAACGTTTTGTAAAGGACAAAGAAAACTAATAAAATATTCGAGGCTTTAAGGAAATGTCACTCAACAAAGGAATGTTGTAAGTTCTCCGACCTCGTTTTATTTCAAGAACACCCGTAAGCTTGACGTGCTCATTAATAGTATGAATAATTTAAATGAGGAAAAGAGTTGGTGATAAGAGTAATTTTTTATTTTGAGAATTTATTTTCGAGCTACATGCTAAGTTAATTTTCCCTAGCATGTGTTCAGACTGGAATGTTTTATGCATGCTTTGGGGTGCGAGTGAGTGTTTTTTGCTGCTTGTTTCGTTTCAAGTTTTTGGAAAGATTTGAGCATTTAAAATTCGAAACATTTTGTTGCCTTAAACGTAATTACCTCTTGACTCACTTTAAATTTCAAGACATTCATAATTTTTACTAGACAACACAAAATAAACGAATAGCTTTGCTCGAAAACGTGAAAATATATACAGTGAAACTAGTATAAGTTGACCACTTACGGAGCACTACTTTATTCGTCAACTTAAGCAGATGGTCCACTTATAGAGGTTGAATTATATGATATAGATCTAATTCTGTGCCTGAAAATAGCGGTCAACTTAGACAGGTGGTCAACTTAACAGGTTTCACTGTACAACATTACATAAGCAGAATGTTACCAAAAAAAAAAAAAAAAAGAAAGAAAAATGCAAGTGCTTCGGGGTTCGAGAGCGTAGCAACTTTTGATGGATAACGTTCCACACTGAAGAATATACAGTGAAACCTGTATAAGTTGACCACCTGTCTAAGTTGACCGCCAACTTAAACAGGTGGTCAACTTATAGAGGTTGAATTATATGATATAGATCTAATTCTGTGCCTGAAAATAGCGGTCAACTTAGACAGGTGGTCAACTTAACAGGTTTCACTGTACAACATTACAAAAGCAGAATGTTGCCAAAAAAAAAAAAAGAAGGAAAGAAAAATGCAAGTGCTTCGGGGTTCGAGAGCGTAGCAACTTTTGATGGTTAACGTTCCACACTGAAGAATATTATACAGTGAAACCTGTATAAGTTGACCACCTGTCTAAGTTGACCGCCAACTTAAACAGGTGGTCAACTTATAGAGGTTGAATTATATGATATAGATCTAATTCTGTGCCTGAAAATAGCGGTCAACTTAGACAGGTGGTCAACTTAACAGGTTTCACTGTACAACATTACAAAAGCAGAATGTTGCCAAAAAAAAAAAGAAGGAAAGAAAAATGCAAGTGCTTCGGGGTTCGAGAGCGTAGCAACTTTTGATGGTTAACGTTCCACACTGAAGAATATTATACAGTGAAACCTGTATAAGTTGACCACCTGTCTAAGTTGACCGCCAACTTGAACAGGTGGTCAACTTATAGAGGTTGAATTATATGATATAGATCTAATTCTGTGCCTGAAAATAGCGGTCAACTTAGACAGGTGGTCAACTTAACAGGTTTCACTGTACAACATTACAAAAGCAGAATGTTGTCAAAAAAAAAAAAAAAAAAAAAAAAAAGAAAGAAAAATGCAAGTGCTTCGGGGTTCGAGAGCGTAGCAACTTTTGATGGATAACGTTATACACTGAAGAATATTATACAGTGAAACCTGTATAAGTTGAACGCCAACTTAAACAGGTGGTCAACTTATAGAGGTTGAATTATATGATATAGATCTAATTCTGTGCCTGAAAATAGCGGTCAACTTAGACAGGTGGTCAACTTAACAGGTTTCACTGTACAACATTACAAAAGCAGAATGTTGCCAAAAAAAAAAAAAGAAGGAAAGAAAAATGCAAGTGCTTCGGGGTTCGAGAGCGTAGCAACTTTTGATGGTTAACGTTCCACACTGAAGAATATTATACAGTGAAACCTGTATAAGTTGACCACCTGTCTAAGTTGACCGCCAACTTAAACAGGTGGTCAACTTATAGAGGTTGAATTATATGATATAGATCTAATTCTGTGCCTGAAAATAGCGGTCAACTTAGACAGGTGGTCAACTTAACAGGTTTCACTGTACAACATTACAAAAGCAGAATGTTGCCAAAAAAAAAAAAAGAAGGAAAGAAAAATGCAAGTGCTTCGGGGTTCGAGAGCGTAGCAACTTTTGATGGTTAACGTTCCACACTGAAGAATATTATACAGTGAAACCTGTATAAGTTGACCACCTGTCTAAGTTGACCGCCAACTTAAACAGGTGGTCAACTTATAGAGGTTGAATTATATGATATAGATCTAATTCTGTGCCTGAAAATAGCGGTCAACTTAGACAGGTGGTCAACTTAACAGGTTTCACTGTACAACATTACAAAAGCAGAATGTTGCCAAAAAAAAAAAGAAGGAAAGAAAAATGCAAGTGCTTCGGGGTTCGAGAGCGTAGCAACTTTTGATGGTTAACGTTCCACACTGAAGAATATTATACAGTGAAACCTGTATAAGTTGACCACCTGTCTAAGTTGACCGCCAACTTGAACAGGTGGTCAACTTATAGAGGTTGAATTATATGATATAGATCTAATTCTGTGCCTGAAAATAGCGGTCAACTTAGACAGGTGGTCAACTTAACAGGTTTCACTGTACAACATTACAAAAGCAGAATGTTGTCAAAAAAAAAAAAAAAAAAAAAAAAAAAGAAAGAAAAATGCAAGTGCTTCGGGGTTCGAGAGCGTAGCAACTTTTGATGGATAACGTTATACACTGAAGAATATTATACAGTGAAACCTGTATAAGTTGAACGCCAACTTAAACAGGTGGTCAACTTATAGAGGTTGAATTATATGATATAGATCTAATTCTGTGCCTGAAAATAGCGGTCAACTTAGACACAGGTGGTCAACTTAACAGGTTTTACTGTGCTATGAGAATTAAACTATAATTTTGCTTATTCTAAGACACGAAATTGTATTTTTGTTCCTTCCTACACTTTCCTGTTAGAGTTTGTAACTGCAATTGGGCCATTCTACCGTTACGTGCGGGACAAAAAGACGCTTAGCTTTTATTAACATTTTGTCATATTCCTTATTATTTTAATCAAACAGGACTAAGAATTTTTTTTTAAATCTTTACATTTGATACAAAGAATACTCCTGATACAATTATATTTTCATTAAACAATTTTGTTTTTTAAAATTTCAATTATTTGCATACGTCACGTGCGGAACATCCAAAGTCAACCTCTTGTAACTTGCTTTTGAATTAGTTAATATTTTTGCTCTATTAATGTATTAATGTTAAAATAAATTGTAGATTTTGAGGGAGCAAAGGTTCCACTGTAAAGGAAACATATCTCATTTCTTGAGAAGCCATAGAAAAAAAACAATTTGGAAAAAGATTATGTATTGGACCATGCCACGAAAAAGTCGTCACTTAGTCTCGCCCGGCCGCATATAAACAACCTTTACACAGCCAGGGACCTTGTCATTGTTTTGGGACTCCTGATTGGTCAGTCGACGCAAATGCATCGGCCATGTTTTTTTTCACCATCCAACGCATGTAAACGAATTTCGTTCACTAGAAATTCTGAATTTACGTTTGAGAGAGAGACTGTGCTTTTAATATCATCCCCCTTTAAATGTTTAGAAAATCTCGTTTCGAAATGAAACATTAAAAGAGCACGCAAAACAAGCTATAAAGGAGATGGCTGACGCGTTTTTATATGCTCGCCAATCAGCAGTCTTCAAATTTTTACATGGTCTTTAGCAAAGTAAAGGTTGTTTATATGTCGCCCGGCCCACGGGACGGTTCATTAAAAGGTAATTATTTAAAAAAGTAATGACGAAATCTTTCCCTCGAGGAATCACATATTCGTTTGAAATTAGTTAAGCTATAAAAATTTTATCATTACTCTAAATTATTATTTTAATTCTTAAAATATTATTTTTAATGAAATATGTGAGGCGTCACGTGCGGGACAAAATGGCCGTTTTCCGTGGAATCGCCCAATCGCAGAGTTGAGGGCTTCTACAACACCACATTTCTTTATATTTGAAAGCTTTATCTTCTAGATTTACCAGAATTTCAAACTTTTTGTAGTGGTTATAATATTAGGGCGCAGTCGAAGAAGAAATTTTAGAAATATATGACCC
Organism: Uloborus diversus; assembly: GCF_026930045.1. Lineage (NCBI taxonomy): Eukaryota > Metazoa > Arthropoda > Arachnida > Araneae > Uloboridae > Uloborus > Uloborus diversus. Next base: position 6,537,247 of record NC_072737.1, read on the forward strand.
TAAAACGCTGCATTAGTCTATCTTGGGTTTTAAGGATCGATGTCATGAGTGTCGACCCACGTCATCATCATTCTTATGGGTCCACACTGTGCAGGAAAGAGTCAAAAAATTCATAAAATAACTAGTTTGACCACCTATTAGGTGAAAAGGCAAACTTCCGGTTTATAGGCGGAAATGTACGCATCTATTGGTCACATTAAAAATCAGCGGAGCACGCGCATCAAATTTTTACTTTCCCCCCTCATCAGGATAGACTGGTTTTCCCATAGACGTTTTATACGAATAGCTTTTGCTACAAATTCTTACATATTTTCTTTTTTCAATTTTTCATTTAAATTTTACAAACTGTTTGAGAATTTACCTAAATATAAAGATATTGAGATCAACTGCAATTTTTGAGTGTTGTAATCAAGAATTCATACACTTACTTTATATAAAACGTTTGAGTGCGAAGCAAGCTTATAGAAATATTCTTTAGAATTAAAAAAAAAAAAAAATCAGCCGACTTTTCTGTTAAAATAATGAATAAACACATGAAAGTTGGCTTAGTGAGTCGTAAAAGTATCGCAAAGTACAAACAAATAAATAAATAAATAAAAATTAAAGTGAAATAATTAAATACATATCGCAAAATTTAAAAAATGGGAAGTAGGGTGTTGAGATGGGAAAAATGGGTGTCTGTTGGTCGTCTGTCTGACCAACTATGACTCCGCAGCCATTACAGAAATGCAGACTCGAAGGAAAAATAACCGACTCCGACTCTAACCCTAGAAGTTTTAAAACCGTCGACTCCCCACTCCGACTCCTTTTCTTCAAAATCATTCCGACGCCAACTCAGAAGCCCTGGTTTTTAATGTGAAATATTGATCGTTAAGATGAATTGTTCCAATTTTCTTCCTAAAATTTCAATTATTTCTATTTTTATCAACGGGAAATAAAAGTAAATTCGGAGAGCTTTAATTTTTGCCAGAAAGAAACAGTTGTGCTGACAATTTTATTTTTGAGGAAAATTATTTGTTTAAGACTTTGTTTTATTTATTCATTTATTATTCTAAAGAATATGTATTAATAACATCCGAGCCCCCTTTTTTAACCTAAAATAAAGAGTTAAAAACAATTTAAAGAAATGCATTTGGATGTTTTTTGTTATTTTTTAATGTTTATTTTAATTGAAATTGAAATATTTGTACTTCTAAAGGTACAAATGTACTGCCAAACATTAAAAATAACGTTTCAATGCAAGTTCTATTACAAAATACATTTTCTTTCTTTATATGCTGCAATTCTCAAAACAAGTTTCCAGTTTGCTTAGTTCGTAAAAAGTAAGTTATCTAAAATTTTTCAGTTTGCCCCATGCTCCCCTATTATAAAAGCTAATTAAAAAAACTGAATTTTGGGAAAACTGACCGTTTCAACGCGTCCGTCTGCCTTAGCTGTACCCATGTTTCAGAACAGTTTATAGTGAAAATCATAGACTAATAATAAGAATAGAACGAGCTATGGCAACCCTTTTGCTGCTCATAATCCAAACCATGTGACTGGTGGATATCCTAGCAACAGCGGGCGTTGATCGTAGCAGACGATCCATTCCCGCGGGAAATAAAATAAATAGAATTGATGGAACACGGAAGAATGATCTTTTATGGAGTCCGATTTGTAAATTTGTTATTCTAAGTTGTAAATATTTTGTTAATATAGTGAGTTTTTCGTTTAGATAGTATTGTGCATTTTCTTTAGTCAATTTCAATAACTCTCTAAGCAATTAAATTTGCAAGCGCCCAAAAAGAATCGACAAACGGTAAGATTTTTACCTACAATTTCAATTTAAGATACCGATTAGTACATTTTTGCGTTAACGCTAAACGTTTACGCCATTACGTTTACGCCAACGCTGACGTAGTAGTTCCGAATGAAATAAAAGTTACTGAAAACTGTGACCAAAAACTAATTACTAATGTCAAAAAAATGCATATCTAAAAGAAAAACAGTTCAATCTCTGCACCTGGAAAAAAATTATAATGAAAACACATTACGTCTTAAAATACATGTCGAGCACCAAACTATAGATAATGTTGCCATATAGCAACCATGCTGGCAAAGCTTTCGCCAAGCCTCCCACCAGTCACATGATGTATCCATGAACCAATTTTTTCACCAGCAAGTATGGGAAAGCTCGGTCTACTCTTATTATTAGTCTATGGGGAAAATTAAATCTTCGCAATTGCCATCTTAAAATTCCATTTTCCTCATAACCGTACCTCATGTGATTTTTTTTTCTGAGGAACTAAATAGAATAACAATCGGAATGGTGATTCGCTAATATTACCAAATATAGGATGAATTGCTGCGATTTTCCCTGCGATACACAGCAAAGACAAAAGAATTGCAAGCAGCTCAGTAATGTCACTAAGCCGTTATGATTTTCGAAATGGAAAAGATATAATCTTCATTTTTTTAAGATTCTTATCTTCAGTTCGTTCATAAGAAATTATTTTGCAAATTATACGACAAAGTTTGTTATTACTGATTTCAACATTTCATATCAGTCAGTTTGAGAGTTGATAAAACTTTTATTTGTTACAACGGAGCTATTTCTAATGAATTTCAAATTGGATGTTTTGTACAACAAGTTGCCCTATTCCTGTTCATAATACTGTTACAAATTCTGTAAATAGTAATTATTGTAGTAACGTAACCTGTAAATAGTTTCCCGTAATGAATATACAGCCACTCTACATTCGGTTGAAGTATATGGTCCCCCTATTTTTCATTGATAAGATTCGTGAATGAATAAAAAGAAGAAATAAAATAACGGTCTACTATTTTCGAGAAGCATTTGGAATCTTGTGGAATATTTGCGAGTTCTCTTTCGGTGCATGATTCGGTGCTCATTCGGTGCAGAGTTCAGTTTCGATTGAGAATTTGTACTGAGAGTGTATTAGCTCTGTTTATTGCGAGGCATTTCGCTGTGTTGTTTTTTCATATTTGGAAGTTAATACGTGTGTAACCGTTGAGTTTACGGTGTTGTGTGATATTTGCTTAATTGCTGATGATTAATTTAGCAGTTGTTGGCGATCTTTCCTGTACATAGTGTAAATAAATTCTCTGTGATTTTAATCAAGAACTGTGTCGTCCTTTCAAGAAAGTTGGAAGTCTCGCCGGATCCGTTACACTACAGTCCTCTACATATAGTATCTCTGTTTGAGATTGTTAAGGAGTTTTTAGAAATTGTGATAGTAGTTTGTAACAAAGGGAATTAAGGGTAGGGGCAACCCGATAGGAGTTCACTAGGAACTAGCTAAAATTTTTTCTTATTTGGCTAACCGTCTGAAAACGATTCGTCAATTTGTGGATATAATGGGGTCGTTTCCAAAATTTTAAAAGTATTTTTTTCTGAAAGCGCATGTTTAAAAACCTAAGATCTGACCATTTTTTAAATAATTTGTTTAAGTTTAATATTTTAAAAAAATTACTTAAATCGGCGCGCTTTCATTGTTTATGCTTCAGCCGATGACATCACAAATGATGAAATGCCATTCAGTGTTGCCATTCACAGAGCAAAATATTTAACTCTCATCTTTACTCACTTGTATTGGCAACGATAGGGTTGATAGCAAGCGTAGAGCGTAATTTTTAATTCGCTTCTTGATTATCATAATTTAGAAACACGGTAGAAATTTGCGTCAAAGAGCATCATTTGTGACGTTATCGAGACCACGCCTTGTTTGAAAAATCAGACATTTAAAAAAAAGTAAAAATAGCTGTTGGAAAAATGAAAGTATTCTCTGGGTCCATGTTATTTTTATTTTTATTTATTTATTTATTTATTTATTTTTTGCTTATTCTATCAATTTCAGTGACTAAAAGTACTACTTTTGATTGAAGGAAACAACCCCATTGCAATATTGCTGTTTTTAAGCACCGGAATGTCCGTTTTCAAAAGATGCACTTCTGCGTTCTTACTCGTATTTTATCAATCGGAGAAATTTGGGCTTCCATTTGGCATTTTCCGCCCTCCCAAAGTTTTTGATTTTGTTCTCCCCTGGGGAGGGGGTGTTAAGAAGTGAAACGTCACACATTTTGGTTGTAATAAAAACATTTTTTGTAACAATATGGTCATGTAATATCGTCGCCTCAGCGCAACAGTAGGATATCTTAGTGTTATATTCCTGGGATTAGATGTCTTACTGTTGCTCTGAGGCGACGATTTGGGCTCCCCTGCGGAGGGGGTATCAAGGAGTGAAACGTCACATATTTTGGTTGTAATAAAAACATTTTTTGTAACAATATGGTCATGTAATATCGTCGCCTCAGCGCAACAGTAGGACATCTTAGTGTTATATTCCTGGGATTAGATGTCTTACTGTTGCTCTGAGGCGACGATTTGGGCTCCCCTGCGGAGGGGGTATCAAAAAGTGAAACGTCACACATTTTGGTTGTAATAAAAACATTTTTTGTAACAATATGGTCATGTAATATCGTCGCCTCAGCGCAACAGTAGGATATCTTAGTGTTATATTCCTGGGATTAGATGTCTTACTGTTGCTCTGAGGCGACGATTTGGGCTCCCCTGCGGAGGGGGTATCAAGAAGTGAAACGTCACACATTTTGGTTGCAATAAAAACATTTTTTGTAACAATACGTTCATGTAATATCGTCGCCTCAGCGCAACAGTAGGATATCTTAGTGTTATATTCCTGGGATTAGATGTCTTACTGTTGCTCTGAGGCGACGATTTGGGCTCCCCTGCGGAGGGGGTATCAAGAAGTGAAACGTCACACATTTTGGTTGTAATAAAAACATTTTTTGTAACAATACGTTCATGTAATATCGTCGCCTCAGCGCAACAGTAGGATATCTTAGTGTTATATTCCTGGGATTAGATGTCTTACTGTTGCTCTGAGGCGACGATTTGGGCTCCCCTGCGGAGGGAGTATCAAGAAGTGAAACGTCACACATTTTGGTTGTAATAAAAACATTTTTTGTAACAATATGGTCATGTAATATAGTCGCCTCAGCGCAACAGTTGGATATCTTAGTGTTATATTCCTGGGATTAGATGTCTTACTGTTGCTCTGAGGCGAGGATTTGGGCTCCCCTGCGGATGGGCTATCAAGAAGTGAAACGTCACACATTTTGGATGTAATAACATTTTTTGTAACAATAGGTCATGTAATATCGTCGCCTCACCGCAACAGAAGGATATCTTAGTGTTATATTCATGGAATTAGGTGTCTTACTGTTGCTCTGAGGCGACGATATATGTGACCAGACGAGGGGGTGAGTGAAGTGTGATACATAGTGACGAAGAGGGAGGGGGTTTAAATATATTGCAAAAACCTGTGAAATCATTTACAGACTTCGCTTCGCTTAATTTATAGGATTCTGGAAGAAAGGTGATATTTATAATGAATTTTGATTATTCGTATGCGGATTATCCAGCAATTTAATTATCCGTGCAATTGGAAAATCACTTAGTTTATTTTTTTAGTTTTCTGCACTAATACAAGAAAACTTCACAAATCATAGTAGCATTGTGCGTTAAATATTGCCAACATAAAATTATCAACATAAAACTTAGAGCTATTGGTTGGTTGGTTCTATTGGGTTTTTGTGTGGCGCAAGAGTCTTAATAGATAAAACTGCACCAAACGATAGTAAAAAAACGAAGGAGATTAGTTGGTTAGATGGCGAAAGAGCCTTGAACAAGACTACACTGCACCAAGTAATTTTTTCTTAAACATAAATAGAATGCCGAAAAATGGTACGAGTAATAAATTATTGAATAAACGACGTAAAACTTTAGAGCTTCGAAAGAAATTGTTGAAAAAAAAATAAATAAACGAAGTTTTAAATTTAGAAAAAACAGAATCGTGTACTGCAATATGATTTTAACTAGTAAATGAAAGAACAAAGACACATAATGGCAAAATAAAAATGAATAAGCAAGACAAACACTAAATTGAATACTTAGTGTTTTTCTTGCTGTGATAACTATTGTGAAGTTGATCGATACATTGACAAACAAGTACATAAAAAGTGAATTGGTGTTATTGAAGTCTGGCCGCTAACTTCTTAAACAAGAAAATGGGACAAAAACCTTTTTTTTTTAAAGTAAAATTACGTTTTCATTAAGGTTTTTCGAAATTTCTCAGTTAACTGAACTAAAGGGTGTCCCAAAAATAACGCAGGATTTGAATTTGCCGCCATTTTTGCAATAAATGGTTAGCAACCCTGAAAAAAGAACAATTTGACAGCTGAGAGTTTAGGGTAATTAAAAATGGAGGGTTATACGATACAATAACACGCTTTCATTATTGAACAATTGTTTCAAAAATAATGAAAGTTGAGGCTGGTCAAGCAGTTACTGTTATTGGCGCTCGGTATCGCAACACGGTAATGCACGGGTGGTTGTGGGCTTGTTGACATAGACCTTTGAATTCAAATAACCTCATAAGAAGAAATTTAAAAACGTTAAATCACACGATCTAGGGTGCCAATTCTGATCACCGAAATGAGAGAGTACGCGACTAGGAAATGCCTTATGCAGTCATTGAAATCTTTCACTCTCTCTAGCTGTATGGTACAATAACACCCCATTTTTACTAACCCTAAACTCTCAACTGTCAAATTGTTCTTTTTTCATGGCTGCCAACCATTTATGGAAAAAATGGTGGCAAATTCAAATCTTAGGTTAATTTTGGGACACCCTTTATATGATGGTTTCCAAATAAAGAGGGAATTTGTCTTTTCTGCAGTCATTGAAATGTTTCACTCTCTAGCTGTATGGTACAATAACACCCCATTTTTACTAACCCTAAACTCTCAACTGTCAAATTGTTTTTTTTTTCATGGCTGCCAAAAATTTAAGGAAAAAATGGTGGCAAATTCAAATCTTGCTTTAATTTTGGGACACCCTTTATATGATGGTTTCCAAATAAAGAGGCAATTTGTCTTTTCTGCATTCGCTCGTGTCCGCGTCTCGAACATAATGACCAGTTTTAAAGGGGCACCAAGAAGGAATTTGACATTTGAATCCCTATTTCTCGCCATAAAGTGTCACACAAAGTGTCACACTTCATTGTCTCAAATACGACTAAGAAAACCTACCTTCGTTGAGATTCCTCACAATTCACGAATTTTGCAGGAATCAGCCAACTTTCTGCAGATATTTTAAACTAGTGGTACCCGCACGGCTTTGCTTGCAATAGAAAAATTAAAAGGTCTTTTGGTTCGCCTGTATATTTACAAATAATGTATGGTGAATTTTCTCGCCAATTGGCTTGTACCCATGTTACAGTTCCACTTTATGATAATTTCGTATCTTGCCAATTTACTTGTGCCCATGTTACGGTTCCACGTTATGATAATTTCGTAATTTACTCGTCCATCTTATGATAATTTTGTTCTTAAAATTGGAATAGAAAAAGAACCACATCGAATTTTTGAAAAATCGCTTCGAGGTGCACACCCCCATGCTATAAACTAACTCTGTGCCAAATTTCATGAAAATCGGCCGAACGGTCTAGGCGTTATGCGCGTCACAGAGATCCAGACAGACAGAGAGAGATCCTGACAGAGAGACATTCAGCTTTATTATTAGTAAAGATAAAGATAAGAAATAGTTCTAATTTTCCGGAAAATTACGTTAATTCGACTCAAAACTCAACTGTTTCTCAGGAAAACGATTATGTGGATATTTTTACAAAATTCTGCAAGAAGCCTACAGAAATTTTGCAGATATCTGCAAAATGTCTTCTTTAATTTAAAGATACCTGCAGCAAAATCTGCAGAATTACTCAAATTTAAAGTTTTAAATCGCGATAACCTTAATCTGCTAATTTTGTGCAAGAACATGCTGTTCACTTTCTTTTCATCATTTTTGCAAAGGTATTTATTTATTCACTACTAGCTATACCCGACGCGCGTTGCTACGCCAACAAAAAAATACATCATTATACTGATTTTCATGACAATCGGTAGAACGGGGCAGAAGTTGCTACTCTGCAGTGCCACCTGGTGGCGAGTGGCCTCAATGAGCATATTATGCACCTTCTCCGTGGAAAAATACATATATATATATATAGCAATTTTCATAATAATCGGTCCAGGTATCAAGTGACTATACTCAAATTTTGTACTCACGCAGTTTGCAAGATCAATCAATCGCTAAAAATATCAAATAGAAAAAGTTTTAAATCCCCCCGTTGCATGAAAAGCTATAAAACAATAAAGAAAGAATTTATTTGTTCAAACTCAAGAAAAATGGCAACAGCTAACTTCTTATCAGTGAGATCTTTCACGCGAATTGATTTCTGCAGCCGATCATTTTATTCGTATTTATCCAATGGATTGTGACTTAAATTGGAATAAAAAAGGAACTATCGATCGGATTTTTTTCAAACTGGTCTATAAACATTCCCAGTACCAAAAATAACAAACGGTGAAAGTTTCAGCCAAATCTGCCGGGTAGTTTTTGAGTTCATGGATGACATACAGACAAACATTCATTTATATATATATAGATGTGTAATATGTTTATTAAATTGTAATCCATTCGTTTAACACAGAAAATAACAGCTTTATTTCTTTTTCTTCATAGCTTTCGTGTCGATTGCACATTTCCATGGAAGACTCGGCAGTGTATTTATCGGACTCCCAATATGAAGCTCTCAAACAGGTAAAGTTGCTGTTATGGCACGAGACACTGCAGTGTCTGCGTTTAAGTTTTTTTTTTTTTTTTTTCCTTGCACGATTACCAGTTTACTTCAAATTTATATTTTCTTGTAAAATATATAGGATTGAATCATTTTCTAAAAGCTTGTTTTTTTAGAAAAACGTCTCGTTTAATTTCAACAATCCAAGCTGTCCTGATATTACAAACACTTGTAGGTATTTTTACGATGCCTGGACCGCTCATACTAGAAAGGGTGGTGTAAGATCCGACTTATGTTGGCCTTCTTTGATCGAGTTTTCTCTAATAGTGTAGATAAAAATGTTACAAACACGATCTGTCGTGGGGAGGTATAAAGACAGTAACTGTAAATTTTTCGTTTTTCAATTTTTTGCTTTTTTATCATTTAGGGAAACGGCACCAGTCACAACTCTACGTTAAATCCCGGTTATCACAAATTTGCCATTTCAACTGCGCTTGCGCGCGGACTTTGCCGACTTCAAAAATCTTGCTAAAATTAATTACAAACATTTTAAATTTGTTAATAAATATGAGATAGCAACAGATAAAAATTAGAAATCACAAAACTTTCTCTGATTTAGTTTTTAGGCCTCGGTAAAGATTGAGTTTTGCGTCTGAATTATTAATGGATTCGGAGCCTGATTTTTCTACCAAACAAAGATCATTTTCAGGGCCAAATTTTTAAATACAAAGCCGGACCCTCATCTTAATATATAAAAATCAATGTCCTGATATAATATATATATATATATCAACGCACAGCCGAAACCGCTGAAGCTTCAGACTTGAAATTTGGCAGGCATGTCCGCATGATTACAAAAGTAACCACTAAGAAAGGATTTTTCGAAATCTCAATTAGTTCGGGAGAAATTAATTAAAACCCCGTAATTTCAGCGAAATTAAAAACCTGTCATTGAAATTCAAATCCCTTATTTTCGAAGGCTTTCCTCTATGCAAATCATTATTCAGTACTTCATCTCAACTTAAAATTTGCGAACTATAAATTTGATATTGTTTTTGTTTCTCACGTGATTCTCCGAGGCTTTTCTCAAGTCAAATCATAATGTTTCTGTCTTTTGCTTTTATTTTTTCAAAACTAGAAACGAAGTTTTTAAGAACATCATCACAGGCGGACTATCCTTTTGAATTTAGAAGAGTGCAGTTTCCTGTTAAAGTTTGCTTCGCAATAACCATTAATAAGTCACAAGGACAGACATTAAAAGTAGCAGGGATCGATTTAAGAGAAGACTTTTTTTCACACGACCAATGTTATGTAGCTTGCTCCAAAGCCAGTTCATCAAGCAGTTTAATAATTTTAGCACCAGAAAAAAAAACTAAAAATGTTGTATACAAAGAAGTTCTAGCTTAAACATAGGTATAACAATAAAATGTGGATGACCTCTGTTTGCAAAGATAATCAATACTTTAAAAGGATCGTTAATAACAATTAAAGATCGGTTAAGGACAAGGGCATATATATATAAGGAGTCCAGGGTCCACGGGATCCTCCCCAAATTAGAAAAAGTTATAGATAATAAGTAATTATTGTAGGGGATTTTCGAAACTGGGTGCACCAAGCACTGTTAACCCCTGCTAATTCCATTACCCGAACAATACCGGCTACGGGAATGCTAGGATATATATATATATCTTAATATATAAAAATCTTCTGTGCGGACGTTTGTCACCATAAGGCTTTTAAACGGCTGGACCGATTTTGATAAAAATTTTTGTGTATAATTGAGTTGTGGCAAGCATGGTTTCGAAGCGCGATGGATCGAATCCAAAACGTTATTGTTAATTAATTAATTAATTTAAACATTGGATGATTATATCTCCCAAATGATTAATATTTATTTTAACCTATTGTTGAGCGAAAATTTAAATAAATATTTAACCCGTTGCCAAAGGACAAAAAGAAAGCCAGCTCTGCTTTTTGTAATGAAATTTATTACTGGGATATGTCAATTGAGAAAAGACAAAACGTAGAGAGAGAGAAAGAGAGAGAGGCCTTCATTTCTTGAAAGCAACGTTTTAGGTCCCGCGTGATATATTTTTAAATACTGGAAGGGGAAGGTTCACACAAAACGTGTGTTCTGTCGTCGTAGATGGTCTTTGGTTGAACCATGTGACCGAATCGGTGCTTTAGGTTTTCCTAACTGAATGATCAGAAAGTACCGAGCAACATTTGTTTCTCGGCTCAAATCCATCTGAGTTTTGGCACCAATGTCAAAAAGACTTAAGGATTATCTAACTAATCAGTACATTATTAAAGGAAAAGGTGTTGGAATTTAAAGATGAAACAAATTTTATTTTCGTCCAGATAAATTACAACAGGGTAGTTCTGTACACAAAAGATCAGTGCAGTGGAAGATCTTGATCTTTGGTGGAAAGAAGAAATTAGGCAATATATGAAGTTTAAAAAGTTTTCGTTCAAAAGATCGGACCGCTAATCGGTCAGAGTTGGCTTCGCACATCTCTGTCTGTCATCCTGACAGACAGAGGGACTTTCAGCTTTATTATTAGTAAAGATTTCGAAAAAAGGTCTGACCCCCCCCCCCCCCCGCCAGTAACAGATACCGAAAATCTGATGATACCCAGGAACAGACAAGCGAGAAGGATGAGTAACAGAGAGGATGATAAAAAGATGATTAATAGACAAAATTCCCTCTTCTCTTCTCCCCCCCTTTTCCCTTCAAAATTCACAAAAGTTCTTCTTTTGAGCAATCACGATTGCTTATTGCTTTCATTTGACTGTTTTTGATGTCCTATGATTTTATTTTCCCACCGCCACCCTCTGCACCATCACCGTGGACAGGCGGGCTCCTCACGATGCTGCACCTATAGCGAAAGCCGTCTCCAGGTTGCATCCATGTCCTACACACACGCGCATACATACACAACTACACACACACACGCACACACATACACATACACACACAAACACACACGCATACATACACACACATACACACAACTACCCACACATTCATGCCTGCACACAGAAACAAACACATATGCCGACATACACATACGCATACATACACACACATACACACAACTACCCACACATTCCTACCCGCACACACACACAAACACATATGCCTACACACACATGCACATACCCCCCCCCCACACTTATGCCAGCACACAGACACAAACACACATACCACGTACACACAAACACCCCCCCCCACACACACACAAACACACATGCCTACATACACACCCTCGTGATTGCGAAAAACATAATTCAAGATGTCAAAATTCAAATTTTTTTTTTTTTTTTCCAGAACTAAAGTCTTATTAAATTCAAATGAACATGAAACGCCAGCTGACCTCGTTGTGGCTGTTGATAACTTTCCACCACTGCCTTGTACGTTCCAACTGGCTGATAAAATTATCTCTGGTAGCACTAGATGGCTTCACCGTATTCATGAGCCACGACAACATTACTGTCTGACCACGGATTGTATGGAAAGACAAACATCCGTTTTACAGCCGGAAATGGACGAATCTATTATTTTTTTAGGGATGCCAGCTTTTGCAGAAGCAGAGTCTCATTCAAATGAGCGGAATACGCGCATCAAATTTTTACTTTTCCCCCCCCTCATTCACATAGATTCGTCTCATCTGGACATTTGAAAACTCCATACAATCCGTGGTTGGACAGCGCCTAAAAGGCGTATTATTTTAATTCAAACTTATGAATGTCTGTCACCGGACCCTTGTCTGTTACTGGTGACCTTACCCTAAAGTACGTTAGCTTTATTGTACAAGCTTGCTTATTTTGTTTCCGCTGGTAAAAAGCGCGAAAAAAAATAAATAAATAAAATCTAATTCCAAAATTTTCCTCTTTATTGAATCGAAAACGCGTTTCTTCAAATATTTCGAAAGCTTATTTCTGCAGATACTGCTGTTTACCTGCATTTAAAAGTATAGGGCTATCTAAGCAAAAGTGGTCCTCTCATAGGGTTGTCACGATTTAAGTTTAAATAATTGAGTAATTCTGCAGAATTTCAGCCTGTATTCTCAAATTTTGCTGAAATCTGCAAAATCTGAAGATGTAGAATCAGAAATACAGGGTCCATTATGAAAGTAATGAGCATAATGTTATTGTGACGCGACGATAGATGGCAACACGGTAAAACCGGCTGGGAAATGTGGTGCGGGATATGCCCTTTCAATGCATCCAGTCGTCAGTTGCTTTCGAGCAGTGTGAGCGGAGATAAGTGCCTCCGCTTGAAGTATGTTTTCAACTTTTGTAACATAACGCAATGGAGCGTTCGCTTGAACAATGATACGCCATAAAGTTTTGCGTGAGGTTTGGAAAAAATGCAACCGAAACATTCCAGATGCTGCAAGAAGCCTTCTAGAACGATTGCATTTCAAGATCACAGTCTGGGAAGTGGCACAAGGCATTCAAAGAGAGCCAGGAGGAGGTCGCCGACAAACCCCGTTATGGATGTCCCCCCCCCCCCGGTGATCCCTCACCACCTTACAGTCCCTACTTAGCTTCATGTGACTTCTTTTTGTTTCCGCGACTCGAGAGAGAGAAGAAAGGAAAACATTGGGGAACCTTGGGAAACATCCAACACCATGTTACAACGTTCCTGAGAGGCATTCCCTTGGAAGAGTTTCAGGGTGCCTTTCAGGCGTAGCAAACACGTCTCCGCAAGTGTATTGATGCAGGAGGAATGTATTTTGAAGAATATTAAACATTTTGTACAAATTACGATCAATAAATATATTTTGCCAGTAAATGCTCATTACTTTCATAATGGACCCTGTAGATCTAACTTTTCTGCAAAGCTTTTTAATAGTCATCCCGCAAATACTTGCCCTTTGACAACAATAATTAAATGTAAAGTGTAAATACAACATACTAGCGGAGTGCATTGACACACTCTGCATGAGTACTAATTTTTCAAAGTTACTGAGAAATCGTGATAATTCAGGTATAAAAGTCAATTACTTTCCCTGCTATGCACGCATTTAAATATGTATTTTATTTTATATTCGCAGTTCAAGAAAAATGTATCGGATATTCTAACACCTGGTCATTCAGACATCACGCTCAATAAATGGCTGAGAGGTAAGAATTTGAATTTTCGTTTTTAATATTCTAATTTTCATTTAACAGCGCTTTGTCTTCTACCGTAGCCCCACTAGATGGCGCTGACGCTTTTGGGCTTTGACAATTTATGACTTCTGCGTTAAACCGATGCAACTATGATCCGCTCATGCATCCACCAATCAACGTCAACCTTTCAAATTTCGTTTATTTTTGATTGAACGTCTCCCATTTTGACCAAAAGAGGCGTTGAACGAAACCCTGCATCCACCAATCAATGGCAACGTAATGGAAAACAGAGGTTCCCTGTAGCGCCCTCTTTGTTGCTATGAGTTTCAGCGATTGTCACGGCCTATAGGCGTAAGCGAAATTTTAGTGGGGCCATGATTCTACACATTTTCTGATTCCCGGCACGTTTTGCTTTGTGTGTGATTCTTGCCCTCGGCCCGTATGAGAAAAGTCGTCTGTCAAAAAAAGAAATCTGATTTGGTCGAAAAATTTTCTGAATAGAAAAAACAAAAGAATTGAACATCTCAAGAATAATTATACATATCTTTTAAAATCAAGATGTTTCTTCAAAAATAAAAATAAAAGTGTAATTGCAGCTTTAATGCTTGCTTTTCTTACTCTCATAAGCTGATTTCTAATCTGCTGAAGCTTATACGGTTTTATTTGTTACTAGTGGCACCCGCACGGCTTTGCCCGTAATAGAAAAATTAAAAGGTCTTTTGGTTCGCCTGTATATTTACAAATAATGTATGGTGAATTTTCTCGCCAATTGGCTTGTACCCACGTTACAGTTCCACGTTATGATAATTTCGTATCTCGCCAATTGGCTTGTGCCCATGTTACGGTTCCACGTTAGGATAATTTCGTAATTTATCATAGTTTTTTTCTTAAAATTGGAATAGAAAAAGAACCACATCGAATTTTCGAAAAATCGCTTCGAGGTGCACACCCCCATGCTACATACTAACTTTGCCAAATTTCATGAAAATCGGCCGAACGGTTTAGGCGCTATGCGCGTCACAGACATCCTACAGACATCCAGACATCCTCCGGACAGAGAGACTTTCAGCTTTATTATTAGTAAAGATAAAGATTTCATGAAAATCAGCCGAACGGTTTAGGCGCTATACGCGTCACAGACATCCTACACACATCCTACAGACATCCAGACATCCTCCGGACAGAGAGACTTTCAGCTTTATTATTAGTAAAGATAAAGATTTCATGAAAATCAGCCGAACGGTTTAGGCGCTATACGCGTCACAGACATCCTACACACATCCTACAGACATCCAGACATCCTCCGGACAGAGAGACTTTCAGCTTTATTATTAGTAAAGATAAAGATTTCATGAAAATCAGCCGAACGGTTAAGGCGCTATGCGCGTCACAAACATCCTACAGACATCCAGACATCCTCCGGACAGAGAGGCTTTCAGCTTTATTATTAGTAAAGAAAATGAACGTAAAAAGGCTGTTGCGCCAAAGATTATGGGCACTGTGCCAAAACAGCAACTTCTCTTACGATACAAGCGTAAATGAATTTGTCCAAGGCACAAGTTACCGAAGCCGCACTATATAAACGACATTGTTTTAGTTGGATAATGTATTATAGTGTCATATCGTTATTGCACACCTGAACTATTTTTAATGCATACATTTACCACTGGCTTTAGCATTGCTAAAGTGGCGGCGATTCGAGGGGAGGGGGCAACCCCCCTCCTTTTTACGGTTCATTTAGTTATTTTATTTTCCGATTTGGAAACCAAAACTAGAAATTATAAAAAAAGCAGAGGCGTCAAAACTTTCAAATCATAGTTATTTGTTTTACTTCGTATATCTGTTTACGAAACATTACTGAGCACATGCAGTTACTTTTAGTTTATGTATTCATTGTTTAGATATTGGTAAATCAGTTGCATAACTCAAACGAGCCATAGTTGCTTAATGAAATGATTACTAATTGTTTGTGACTTCTCAAAATACTTAGGGGTAAATAATGAAAGGCGAATTCATGTAAGTGTTTCTTTGGGGAATGTTATTGTGAACATAAATCATTAAAATCTTGAGAAAAACGTGAGTTAAGCTGTTAAATTTGCATCAATTACCACTTATATGCTATAAAAACCAGACTTTTAAACAAAATTTTGTACTATTTCCTTTCTCTCTCTCTCTCTCTTTTTTTTTTTACTGCCGGTAAAAATCTTATGGCTTTTAGTTGTCGTTTATTCTTCCTTTCTCCTTTTTTTTGCACCCCCTCCCCTTCATCCACTTTTTTTTTTCAGTCCCAATCGTCGCCTCTGGCATTGCATTAAAATGGAATTAAGAAGAAACCTAATACTAAAATTTTTCGCAAATTTATATTTTCTTGGGACCTTATAAACTAACATTATTGCAATGAATGTGTATCAAAATTGTCCCATAATGGCACATCTCAAAAAATGTGCTCATGCCGTTCGCTTGTCACACTTTGCATTTGATGTCGGTCAATGATTGTAATTAACTAAAAAACAGTGTAAAATGCACTAAGAGTAACAAGAAGTATCGTCTAGAACTATACGAGCCTACTTCCCCGTATACCCATACTACTTTCTAGTACCTGATCAATATTCTCATAAAATATTCCTCACATCTAAAAAAATTAGATGCGTAAAAAAAAAAAAACCGAACAAATAAAATAGAAGCATCTTTTAAACAAAGCAGCTAAAACACTTTTTTCCATTAAAAAAAATTCTTTAGCAGCTTTCGAAACGAAAAAATAATAGTTAAAATTAATAAACTCATTAAAATAAATACATCATATCAAAAAAAAAAAAAAAAAAAAATCGTTTCTTTTTCCCCTGTTGCCAAAAATAATTTTTAAAATGAATTACTGCACTTACCAAAATAAATAAAAACAATAAAATGTCAACTTAAAGGAATACTTTTCATTGTCAAAAAAAAAAAAAAAAAAAAATCGTCTATTCATATCTTTATGTAGAAACATATGACTTCGAGTTTATTCGCCGAAAATTGAATGCCTAAATTAAAACTTAAGCGTGAAAATAAAAACAAGTCATATCAACCATAATTATTTCACAGTTAACCATAGCCAGTCGGAGTCTCTCGGAGTCGGAGTCGTCATCTCCATTTTAGGATAAAGGAGTCGGAGACGAATATCCAAGAATCGGCGTCAGTCATTTGTCCTCCGTGTATAAATTTTTGCCAAAGCTACGAAGTCAGAGTCGAAGTCGGGGAGTCGGAGTTCGATTAATTGTCGGGCACATGAGTCGGATTCGGAGTCAGGTGCCCCTAAATTCTCGGAGTCGGAGTCTGGAGTTTGGCGTCAAGAGCTATTTCCAACAAAATTTGTTTGAAATAAATCCGCCTTCAAGTACGGAATCTACATTGACTTTCAGTTTCCCCGTAGGCGCTAATGTTAAGGGATTTGAACTGTTCAAAATTGAACGGAAAATTGTTCAAATCAGAAAGATATTTTATATACAAGTTTTTCATCAAAAGCTTTTTCCTACAAAGTTTGTTTGAAGCAAATTCGCCTCACAGTTCGGAATTGCCTTGAATTTCCCCGTAGGCGCTAATGTTAAGATTTTTTGAACTGTTCAAAATTGAAAAAAAAAAAAGTTCAAATCAAAAAGTGAAATATGGGAATGAGGTGTTCTCGTCGAGATCTTTCGAACAAAAAAAAGTTTGTTTGAATCGAACTATTCATTCAAAAGTTATTGGGGGGGGGGGGGGACAGACAGACCGACAGACAGACAGACCGACAGACATTTTTTCCCATCTCAATACCCTACTTTCCAATTTTTTAATTTTTCGATATTGATTTAATTATTTTATTTATTTATTTATTTTTTTTTTTTTTGTTTTTCGCGATACTTTTAAGATGCATTAAGCCTTCTTTCATGCTTTTCTTCTTCTTTTTCTGATTTTTACTGGGAAAGTAGGCTAAAAAGGATCGCAGACACATGTTCCGAAAGTACAAAGAACTCTATCAACGTTTGTCGGATGACTTTATATCAATAATTTCACTCTTTTTGCATTGAAAACAATGGCGGTTCTGAAAGTGATGGAATAGGTTTCGGAATTTTTATGCGTAAAATTTATTTATATCACCCAAAATTTTTTCCGAAAAGGAAGGAGGTTGTTATGCTCCCATACGTAATAATGTTTTTTTTTAAATAAAAAACAATAAAATAAAAACCATTTATGCAATCTAATCAAGAAATAACCATTTTTTGTACGTTTCCCTAAAGTTTGTTCAAAGCCTCTAGGACGAGAATTTAGATAAGATAAAAATTTCTGTTTAGTTTTCAATGTTAATATTATTTCAACTACTATAAATTGAATGAAACATTGTTCTAACCAAAAGAATAAAGCATGAGAACGAAAAGTAGGCTTGCCAGATTTCTGAAATGTTCAACCCGGACATCGGAAGAGCACCCCCCCCCCCCCCCGTGTCGCGGGTATTCAAAAGGGTTTAACCTTGGCTAGCTTCTACAGGGTTTTAGACGGTAGTTCATTTTTATTGCATTGAATTTTAACATTTTATTTCTTTCATGTTTATATTTTCAAGTTATTTAAGCAAACAGAAACACTTTGAATAAGCAAAAAAATTGAAAAATATTTGCATGCACTTTTTATTGGTTAGAACTCTTTTGGTTTTAATATTGTCGTAAAAACCTTCACAAGATAATTCAATATTTACTTTACATTTTATTGTTGCAAATGAGAAAATAGTTATCCTAAATAATCCTTCATAATAAATTATTTTTAGACTTTTTTAGTTATCTATATTCAAATTTATCATTTTCCGGGACGTGAAGTAAACCGGACCTGGGACACCGGAATTTTGTCTGAAAACCGGAACTGTCCCCGTCAAACCGGGTCGTCCGGCAAGCCTACCCAAAAGTAATTAGGCTGAGTGGGGTAAACCTATGAATTTTCCGTTTTTCAATATATAGTGAAATAATTTATTGTTGGTTTATACTTGTTCAGTTGTATTTGTAACTTAATAATTCAATATTAATATTTCAATAATAATTTTTATTTCAAACTTTAAAAAAAAAAAAAAGAGAGAAGGAGAGAGAGAGAATACTTCCATTTTCTGGGAGAAGTACGTACCTTCATTACCCCTCCCACAAAACCGCTATTTTTTTGAAAGCGGAGTTTCTTGTAACGTCGAAACACGTGTCTGCAATTTTAATGCTGTTTGAGCATTTTCCTGCAGTTTCTTGAGTATCATTTATTGCACTAAGAAAAACTCTTACAATGATGCAAATCAGTAATGATTTTCATCTTTTGATATAACATTTTTTTCTCTCATTATTTCAGCCCGAAACTATAATTTAAAGAAGGCAGAAGCTCTTTTTCGTCAGGTATTTTTTTTCCCTTTGTATTTGTAATCTTGTATTTAAAAAAAAATACATTCAATTGTGCATTGAATATGTTTTGACGAAAATAATAATCCTAAGTGGGGAATGTATGTCGTGGTTATTACGTAAGTAGTGGCATAATCAGTAGCGTCGGCTATCGAGGGACGGAGGTGGCGGGGTCCGCCCCGGGTAAAACCCGTCTTGGGGGTAACACCAAAGTTGAATTGAAAACTTTTTAAAAAATATGCAGTTAAAATGCATTCTTAAGACTAAAAATTTGAAAACTTTCCGGGGAAAACTGAAACCAATTATTTTTCCAAGTACTTGGAATGTCTTTGAAATAATCAAGGGGCCATCATTTTTTGATCTCATAATGACCTCGCACATATGCAACTACAGCAAATTATGTAAAAACATTCATGGTTTTTCTTTTGGACATTAGTGCAGTTAAAATTTCGTTCTTACACAAATGTACTAGTTTCTGAAAATTTCATGTATGAATTTCATGTTTGCATAAAATATTAAAATTTTTTGTTTTTGCGTTCGCAAGGGGAACAGTAAGAATAATTTGTTTCTGAGATATTTTTCTAAATTGCTTCGATTTTATTTCTTCTCGTAATGCTTTAAGTAATATGCACTTAGACAAATATTTAATTGACAGTAACATATTTAAAATTTCTTAATTTCGTTTTATGTATAAACAATTTGAAAGTAACATGTTTACACGGTTGTCATTTAGCCATATTCATAAATCGTATAAAACATGTTTAGAAGTTTATTTAGTCTTATTCATTTACTATGATGTTTAGTCGTTGGTAATTTTTATCTTACTCATTTTTCTAGTGTTAATTTCTTTTTCCATAGATTCACGATTGCAGGGAAATTTACGAGTTTGACACTATTACAGAATGGTTCAAAAGATCAGAAGTGAGTCTAAAAAGGTTTTTCTTTTTAAAACTAATTTCTTGTAAAATCTATTTTTTACCACGAAAGTGGTATACATTTATGTGACGATGTATATCAGTCGATATAGGGTAGACCGACCAGTGAGTGAACACCACCCAGTGAATGAACAGCGCGTCATTTTTTAAAAAAAAAATAAGCTTCCAAATTTTTTTTCT
The DNA here is from genome assembly GCF_026930045.1 of Uloborus diversus. NCBI lineage: Eukaryota > Metazoa > Arthropoda > Arachnida > Araneae > Uloboridae > Uloborus > Uloborus diversus. The sequence continues at coordinate 6,557,518 of NC_072737.1, forward strand.
AAATAAATTCACTACAAAAGTGTTCTTTATTGATATTCTAAGTTATCTGATACCTGATTGGTTACATTGGATACGTATTTTTTTCCTGAAAAAAATTTGAAAGTTTTACTGCCGTGAATCGTTGTTTTCCTCTTTTAAAATAATAAGGCTGGTTTCGCGCAAGCAATTATTTTGATGAATATTATTTTTATTGATAAATTTTATTTTTTAACTTTACGAAAAAAAAATTTAGTATACATATTTAGGCTATGGATTTAAATTGTTTCAGTCAATGCAGAATGCGTAGATTTTCAGGTAGAGGGGTGTTCAGTCACTGGGTTCGAAAAATTGCGAAAACCCAGTGAATGAACAATGGCAAAATTTCTTTTGATTTAAAAAGAAATTTGAAGTTTCTTTGAGATATTTTAATTTTCTCACTTATTTGTAATGCAGATAGTTTTATATGCTTATTTATTTATGTACTAGTGGTACCCGCACGGCTTTGCCCGTAATAGAATAATTAAAAGGTCTTTTGGTTCGCCTGTATATTTACAAATAATGTATGGTAAATTTTATCGCCAATTGGCTTGCACTCATGTTACGGTTCCACGTTATGATAATTTCGTATCTCGCCAATTGGCTTGTGCCCATGTTACGGTTCCACGTTATGATAATTTCGTAATTTACTCGTCCATCTTATGATATTTTTGTTCTTAAAATTAGAATAGAAAAAGAACCGCATCGAATTTTCGAAAAATCGCTTCGGGGTGCAAACCCCCATGCTACAAACTAACTTTGTGCCAAATTTCATGAAAATCGGCCGAACGGTCTAGGCGCTATGCGCGTCACTGAGATCCTGACAGAGAGACTTTCAGCTTTATTATTAGTAAAGATTTCATTATATATTTTATAATTTTTCTTTATTTTTGTCTTTGTAAACAATGCACTTTTTACTGAGTTTTATCTTTTGTTTATTTATATCTCTATCTGTATATTAACCTACCTACCTACATCTATCTTTCTATATCTTTATCTCTCTTGATAGATAGACAGATCGATAGAGAGATAGAGAAATAGAAATATATATACAAAGAGAGAATAAATAGGTAGATATGTATGTATGTTTGTACATAGATAGATAAATAGATAGAGGAAGATAAAGAGATAGATATATAAAAAATAAGAGATAAATAGATATATAGGTAGATAAATATAGAGATAGAATAGGTAGGTTGATAGATAGATCGATAGATTTATTAATAGATAAATAGATAGGTAGTGGTTAACAGATAGATAGGTAGATAGAGAGACTAATATAGAGATAAATAGCTAGGTAGAGAGACTGATATAGAGATATATAGTAGGTAGATATATAGACAGGTAGATAGACCTTTAGATATAGATTGGTGGATAGATATAGTTAGGTAGATATGCTGATAAGATAGATAGATAGATAGGTAGATAGTTAGGTAGATAGACAGATAGATAAGAAGATAGATGTATAGATAAGTATATAGATAAGCAGATAAGTAGAGAGATAAGTAGATAAATCGATCGATAAGTAGATAAATGGACAGATAAGTAGATATATATAGAGATAAATAGATAGATAAATAGATAGATAAGTAGAGAGATAGATCGATAGATAAGTATATAGATAGATAAGTAGATCGGTAGATAGATAGATAGATAGATAAGTAGATAGGTAGATAGATAGATAGATAGATAAGTATATAGATAGATAGATCGAAAGATAAGTATATAGATAGATAGATAGATAAATAAGTAGGTAGATAGATAGATAGATAAATATATATAGATAAATATATATAAATAGCTAGATACGATATATAAATAGATAGATAAATAGATAGAGGAAGATAAAGAGATAGATACATAAAAAATAAGAGATAAATAGATATATAGGTAGATAAATATAGAGATAGAATAGGTAGGTTGATAGATAGATCGATAGATTTATTAATAGATAAATAGATAGGTAGTGGTTAACAGATAGATAGGTAGATAGAGAGACTAATATAGAGATAGATAGCTAGGTAGAGAGACTGATATAGAGATATATAGTAGGTAGATATATAGACAGGTAGATAGACCTTTAGATATAGATTGGTGGATAGATATAGATAGGTAGATATGCTGATAAGATAGATAGATAGATAGGTAGATAGTTAGGTAGATAGACAGATAGATAAGTAGATAGATGTATAGATAAGTATATAGATAAGTAGATAAGTAGAGAGATAAGTAGATAAATCGATCGATAAGTAGATAAGTGGACAGATAAGTAGATATATATAGAGATAGATAAATAGATAGATAGATAAGTAGAGAGATAGATCGATAGATAAGTATATATATCGATAGATAGATAAGTAGATAAATAAGTAGATAGATAGATCGATAGATAAGTATATAGATAGATAAGTAGATAAATAGATAAGAAGATAGATAGATAGATAGATATACATAGCTAGATACAGATAAGTAGATAGATAGATAAATAGATATAGATAGTTATATAAATAGATAGATAGATAAGTAGATAAATAAGTAGATAGATAGATCGATAGATAAGTATATAGATAGACAAGTAGATAAATATATCGATAGATAAGTATATAGATAGATAGATAAGTAGATAGATAGAAAAATAGATAAGTACATTGATAAATAGGTAAATAGACATAGAGATAAATAGATACGATATATAAATAGATAGATATATAGATAGATAGATAGATAGATATAGATAGTTATCTAAATAGATAGATAGATAGATAAATAGATATAGTAGTTATATATAGATAGATAGATAGATAGATAGATCTCAAAGAAACTTAGTTTTTTTTTTAATCAAAATTTATCATTTTCATTCACTGGACCAATTTGTGTTTATTTACTGGTTCGAGGTGTTCATTCACTGGGTCTTTGTGCCATTTTTTCTTTAAACACCTAAAGAAGTCGGAAGCGGAACCATTTATGTTCCCGCGATTTTTTAGAGATATTTACATAGATCAATTAAAATGTTTTAGCTATCACAATCTGTATAGTATAAAATTTAAAATTACTAGGATTTTTAAAAAATGAAATAGTGCTTAACTGTTCATTCACTGGTCGGTCTACCCTATATCACGATATAGATCCGATATTTATTTTGAAAATACCATGATATTTTGATACTTTCGATATTTATTTTTTCGACTACGTTATTTTCAATATAAAAATATATAAATCCTAGTAATATTGTTAATTTATTAATAAAAAGAACTAAAAAAGTATGCACTATATTTTTTATGATGTATTATTACATTATAAATACAGCAAAGTAATATATTTTTATTTTATATTCATTTTTATCATTAGTACTGCAACAATTTTAAATCATAATAAAAGTGCCTAACTAAATATAACGAAAACAAAAAATTAAACGTTGGTCAGAAAAAAAAAAAAATGTCTAATGACTGTGCACCAACTAATGCATATTTTTTTATTTCTGAATCATATAACTGTAGAGGTAGCTAACAGAAAAAAAAAATGAGTAAAACAGCTGATGCTAAATTAACTTCATTAACATTGAAAAAATTGTAAATTGAAATATTATATATGACTAATGAGAGAAACCTTTAATTTTAAGTCTGCATATTGTAATAATAATGTAAGAAAATAAATAGTGATTTGAGGATGCATTTACTATTTTACAAATACAAATACTTAAGTGACGACCAGCAACAGGCTCTGGGCTCAGCTAGGCTGGTCCTAGTCAATTTACAATCCCCAGTGAAGATCAATGGCCCTCTTAAAACTACCTACTCCCTTGCTCATTACCACCTCTTCCGGTAAGCGGTTCCAAGGTTCCGCTACCCTGCTATAATAATAATTTTTCCTAATATCCATGTTAGCCTGAGATTTAAATAGTTTAAAACAATGACCCCTTGTCCTGTTTTCAGTGCTAAACTTCAACCCCGTAACATCTTTCATTTTAATAAATTTAAACAACTGAATCATGTCCCCTGGGTCTCTTCTTTGCTCAAGACTGTACATTTTTAGCATTCTAAGCCTGTGGATACGTAGTCTAAATGAGAAAGTCCATTTATTAGCTTTGTAGCCCGCCTCTGAACCCTTTCCAATACATTAATATCTTTCTTAAGATAAGGAGACCGAAACTGAACAGCATACTCCAAACGAGGTCTTACCAAACTTCTATATAAGGGCAGAAGAACTTCTTTAAGAAGACTTTAGTTTGTGTTAATTGAAAATATCGGATATATATAAAAATATCGATATATATATATCAAAATGTCGGATATTTTCGGTACTTTTGAAAATATCATGATATTTTCCAACCCTGGTGACAATATCAAAACTTTCCATAGATTGAATGAGACTTTCAGTAAAGCCCTCGATCCAGGAAGGATCCAGCGCTTTAACATTCAGAAGAACGTCTTCGACTTGAAATTTTTGCAAGATTTCTGAATTTTCCTAGAAGACTTACCCGAAAATTATTCCCTTGTTTGTCCCGTAAAGTTTTTATCTAACTTTAGTGGCGTCATCGTAAAAATATATTTGTTCCTTTCGCTTATTTTGTAACTCCTTAAAATGTTCAATGAAATTTACAATTCAGTACAACCTCGTTTTTCCGGACTACCGAAAATCTGGATAATCCGGGTGTTATGGGTGATAAGCAAAACGCATTCTTAAGTAAGCAAAAAAATTCTTAAATAGCAATACTTTTTCTGAAATAAGCAAACGTTTCTTTTATTCTAGCGAACAAGCAATGCTTTTAACAGAATGGGGTTGTTTCCTTCAGTCAAAAGTACTATTTTTAGTGACTGAAATTGATAGAATAAGCAAAAAAAAAAAAAAAAAAAAAATCATGGAGCCAAAAAAAAAAAACTTTTACTTTTTCGAGAGTTATTTTCCATTTATTTTTTTAAATGTCCCATTTTGGAAGTAGGGCGTGGCTAATTGTTTGGTTGATGTCGTGTCCAACAAGAAGTCACGGAGATTTAGCGACTGCTCCAGCCAGGCTTCTTTATCTTCGGTGTGTAGATATCCGTCAAATGCGCAGGGGTGACCCAACCCCC
>NC_072737.1:6572601-6633594 GCF_026930045.1 Uloborus diversus
ACTTGGCGATATATCGCCAGTTTTTTGGTCGCCAAGTTTTTGTCACCAACTTGGCGACAAATTTGGCGATTTTTTTTTTTTTAAATCTGGTTTCAATTTGGCCACTATTAGTGATATTTAGAGAGTAAACTATTGAGTCCTATTAAAACTGCCAATAATGAGAAAATGACATTAAATTGGAGTAAAAGGAAGTCATATGATGCACACATCAGCTCGTTTTTAATCTATGGAGCCTAACCCCTATTTCAACACTACTATTAAGTCTTAGTTACGCGGTTTTGTTTTACGCGGCATTTCCGTGGAACGTAACCCCCGCGAAAAACGAAGCTCTATTGTTACTTTCTTCTATATCGAAGAAAGTATTGGATTCGTGCAAATTTTCGAATTTCGAATTTTGACGGATTCGAACGTTTTGAGGTGTGCCGAGTCCATTTCGACCATTTTTGGAAAATGTCTGTCTGTCTGTGTGTATGTGTGTGTGTGTGTGTGTATGTATGTGTGTGTGTGTATGTGTGTCACGTCTGTGTGTGACCAGTTTTTTGTGGCCGCTCTACAACAAAAACTACCGCATGAAATCGAACGAAATTTAGTACACATATGTGCCCCTATGTGAACTTGTGCCCATTAGTTTTTGGCGCGAATTCCTCCAAGGGGGGTGGAGCAATGGGACGTTTTTCGAGTTACGCGTGCTTGCTATTCCTCAGGAAGGTAACTGACGGAATCAAACAAAATTTGGTCCATATGTTGGTATTAACAGGAACAGGTGCTGATTCAATTTTGGTGTCAATAACTCAAACGGGGGTTGAGCTATAGAACGTTTTTTGTCGTCAATTGTGACTGCTGTATCTCAAGAAATAATGAACGGAATGAAAGAAAAATTTATCGGCAAGTAGCCCTTAGTGGGTATAAGAACTGATTTTATTTTTGTGTCAACAGCTAAAAAGGGGGGGTAGCGCAATCACCCGTTCTTTTTTTCCATTTTGAGTGCCCTATCTCAAGAAGTAATGCTACGTTCTGGTTGAAATTTGGAATATATGTGAATCCTTATGTAAACAGGCTTTGGTTCAATTTTGACGCCGATCGCTCCAAGAGGTGTTGATTTTTTTTTTTTTTTTTTTTTTTTGCGAATAAAAATATTTTTATTAATGCAACAATAAGAAAGATAAATCGTAATAGATTGTCGTCTGCGTATTCCTCGTGATTTTAATTGTATGGAAATGATAGGAAATAATATCTCAATGATTTAAAATTTTTAACTGTTGCCATCTTATGTTTGTTAACAAATAAAATATTTGTAATTCATTCAAGCAAGGCTTTTAAAATAACTTTCAATTTTCGCTCTTTGCTTTGCTTTTGCAATAATTCAGACATTGGGTCAAGTTTTTGCATGTGTAATTTTGTTTTTGTTGTGAATATTGCTTCCTCGTCAAGCATGGGGAGGGATCAGAAAAAAAAAAAAAAAAAAGAAAAATATAGAAGAAAGTTTCGTGATGGCCACAACATACTAGTTTTTGATTTTGTTAATTATTTTGACTTTAAAATTGCTCCCAGCACTTCACAGGAGTTGAGAGGATCAATAGCTTGAAAATTATAATTTTTCAAGGAATGGAGCAATTTGCTGGAGTTTCTGAAATCCCAACATCATCAGAAGAAGTCATGGCTGTTTATCAAGCACTTGAAAAGCAGGGCTCAACGAAAAACAGGACACAGCCAAGACGTTGATTTGTTGTTATTATCTTGTTAATGGATATTTCTTATCTCTCTCTCTTTTAAGATTCAGTTACTGTTTGACCATGGGTTGTATGTAATTTGGCAATCTGCCAAGTAAAGACGATTCCATCTGAATGAATCTAGCAGGGGAGAAGGGAAAATAACGATGGGATTTTGATGTACGCGTTTTATAATGTCACTAGTGTTTTATTCATTTATTTCATTCTCTAAAATAAAATAAGGGGAAACAAAAATAGTTACCATGGAAACAACAGAAAGAAAAAAAAAATATTTTCATTTCGTTCAGGAACGTAAAAGCAAAAAATTAAGCTCAAAACTTTGTTGTAAATAAATAAATCAATTAGTTTTTGCCGTGAGAATATAGATCGAATATACTGTAACGCTTCCGGCGAGACTTCCAACTTTCTTGAATTAACGACACAGTTCTTGAATAAAAGCACAGGAAATTTATTTACACTATGTACGGGAGAGATCGTTAACAACTGCTAAATTAATCATCAGCAATTAAGCAAATATCACACAACACCGTAAACTCAACGTTTACACACGTATTTACTTCCAAATACGAAAACAACACAGCGAAATGCCTCGCAATAAACAGAGCTAATACACTCTCAGTACAAATTCTCAATCGAAACTAACTTTTTTATCACGCGGGACGCTTTTATAAACATCGAAAGAAATCTCACAAATATTCCACAAGATTCCAAACGCTTCTGGAAAATAGTAGACCGTTATCAAATTTTATCAATGAACAAAAAAAAAAAAAAAAAAAAAAAAAAAAAATAGGGGGATCGTATACTTCAGCCGAATGTATAGGGGCTGTATATTCATTACGGGAAACTATTTACAGGTTACGTTACTACAATGATTACTATTTACAGAATTTGTAACAATACTTTAGATTTGAAAAATGTTTTGTGAGCAAATTTTCATTTTTAAAAAAATAAGGCTAAATAATAGAGAGACAAAAGTGCACATCTGAAACAAACCAACTAACACCCCTATAAACTGATAGATACGTCCATTTCCGCCTATAAACCGGACATAAGCCTTTCCATGTAATCGATGGTCAAACAGTACTTGAAAGAATGTCAAAAATTGTAATTATCGTGTTATACAAAAGAAGTATATGCTTATTTGTTTTTCAGGTTTCATTATGTCCATGACTGCGTATGAAATTTGTAAATACTGCTCATATTTAATAGAATGGGATCGCAAGGAACAAAAGAAACATAATCAAAAGGTAATTTACTATTATTTAGAATTATTACATGACTAGTGGTACCCGCACGGCTTTGCCCGTAATAGAAAATTAAAAGGTCTTTTGGTTCGCCTGTATATTTACAAATATTGTATGGTGAATTTTCTCGCCAATTGGCTTGTGCCCATGTCACGGTTCCACGTTATGATAATTTCGTAATTTACTCGTCCGTCTTATGATAATTTTGTTCTTAAAATTGGAATAGAAAAAGAACTACATCGAAATTTTGAAAAATCGCTTCGAGGTGCACACCCCCATGCTACAAACTAACTCTGTGCCAAATTTCATGAAAATCGGCCGAACGGTCTAGGCGCTATGCGCGTCACAGAGATCCTGACAGACAGAGATCCGGACAGAGATCCTGACAGACAGAGATCCTGACAGACAGAGACTTTCAGCTTTATTATTAGTAAAGATTATACAGGGTGTTCCGTTTTAACCTGTAAGACCTTTATTTTCGCAACCGTTAGTCCTAGATGTATACTTCCAATTGCAAAAATGTTCAAAATCAGATGCGGAGTTATGATATTGAAAGGTTGAAGCAAAAATAAAAATGAGTCAAAAAATACAACATTTATTTTTTTACGGGGCATAGGTCCCCTAACAAACATTTAGAGAGATAATATCAATTGAAAACGGTTACTGGCACAAAAAAACTTGATATTTTTGCGACCAAAACTCAAGGAAATATTCCAGTTCCAAGTTTTAAGGGACCATACAGAGGATAAGATTGGAATTTAGCGCCCTTTCAGAAGAATGACAGGTTGTCAAAGTAAAAAAAAAAGGTATTTACATTTTTCATTGCTATTCAAAAATTCATGCAAATGTTATGCCGTGATACGCAAAAACTTACTGCAAAACCTCGAACAATTTAAAAATCACACTTTGCACACGTATAATTTTAAACACTTGTTAACTGCTATATTTTCCCCCAAAAGGTGTTATTGACGGTGCGTGTAAACTGTAAAGTTGTACAAATGACAAATTCTGCGTTTCATATCTCGGTGAATATTGGTCTACTAATTTCAAACTTTATGTGTTGAATTGTTTTTCAATGGAGATTATTTCTCTAAATATAAGTTAGAGGACCTAGGGTGCGTATAAAAATTTAAAATTTTGTATTATTTGACGCATTCATATTTTCGCTTCAAACTTTCAATACCTTAACTCTGCATCTGCATCTGATTTTGAACATTTTTGCAACTGGACGTATGCATCTAGGACTAACGGTTTCGAAAATAGAGGATTTTGCAGGTTAAAACGGAACACTCTGTATAAAATCATTATACATATCATAAAATACAATTTTCTGACTTAAACAATTTCCTGATCAGAATTCTTATGAGGAGGAGGGGGGTGGGATGTAGGCTGGATCGAAAACATTTAATCTATCTATCGAAATAAAAGTATTTGAACGGACAATGACAATTCCAATCACTTGGTGTAAATGAATAAATAAAATAACAGTTTAAAAAACTAAAAAAAAAAAAACACGCTTTTGTAAAAATATGAAGTAAAAAACAAAATCTATGGGAAATTAGTATGAATGACAAACAATTAACTTTTGAGAAAAAACAGTGGGGTGCTGTCTATTTACATTTTTGCAAGAGTAACAAATGGAAGAAATTTCAAACAACTGATATGAAGCCCCACCCCCACGCTTTTTTACATTGAAGTTAATTGTTAGCAAATTATTTTATCATACTTATCCGCCAAAGATTATTTTTTACTTTTTCGTTTTTGACACAAAAGCGTTTTTTTTGGTTTCTTAATTATTCTTTTCTTTTCTTTTTTTTAGTTTTACTTGTTTTACGCAAAACTATTTTAACATAATTCAAGATGTTCTATATTCATGAAATTCCACTCTCTCCCTCCCTCCTCCCGAAAAAAAAAACGACTAAAGGGCTCGAGCAACATTCGAAACGGGGATTTCTTGAACGCCAAAAAGAATACTCTTACGGTTTACTGTCGAACTCTGAAAACGGTCAACGGTTCGGATAAATCGCCTGTCGAAAAATTGTCTATTGCAGTTAATCCATACCAGTCATCAATGTATGTGTTTTGTAATCATATTAGTAATACTTTAAAAATTTGAGATGCATTTCAATAAAAGCATTGTTCAACAATGACCGTGATCAACAATAAATTTTTAATTGAAGGCTTACCTACATTTTGGCATGAAATAAGTTTAAAACAATTATAATTCACGTTCTAATTACCTTGGAACATTTGAACAAATTTTACCTGATGCGGAAAAATCAGAGGCTTCTATCGATAATTAATTACAATTTGTGCGGGCATTTTTCGTCCTCATATTAAAGAATTTATGCAAAAATCTAGATAAATAAAACAGAGAATATATCTTCGCCTCAGAGCAACAGTAGGATATCTTAGCGTTATTCCTGGGATTAGATATCTTACTGTTGTTCTGTGAGGTGACGATATGTGTAAATATATATGTGTGTGTATGTTCTCTATACAAATTCACAGTTTACGTTTGATCTCACCTAATTTGGCAGGGAGGTACTTGGGCACCTGAGAAGGAACGTATTTGGGTTCGAACGACAGAAAAGAACTTAACCGTTCGAATTTCAATTTTAGGACCCGAACGTGGCATTAAATGGCTCTTTCTATCCGAAATAAATATTCGATCAGTTCAATTTTAACTCCATTCGAAAAACCGCGAAAAATACCCAAAGAGTTCATTCACTTCCTCCGAATTAAGGAAAAAGGCTGTAAGCTTACCGGGGAAAAATTAAAAATCACTTTTAAGCCTAATGGAACTCTATTTTATTTTATTTATCGGAAAACGATCGTTTGCGCGATCTCATTGTAAATTAGCGTTCAGAAGGTTGTCTTTTTTTTTTTCCTCGACTGTGATTAAATAAAATTTTGTTTTTGTTTTGAGGTAAAAATTTCCCCTTCTGATTATTATTTGGCAATTTATCTTTTATATATATATATATATATATATATATATATATATATATATATATATATATATATATATATATATATATATATATATAGGATTTGTTGTATCTATGAAGGGTTGCGTTTAATTTATTTTTGATTTGCCTTTTTCTTTCTTTAAGAATTATTATTTTGACGGGAAATTTTACAGTATTTTTTTCCTCTAGTTGAAGCCCGATTGTTGAACATGCGTCACTTGACATAACTTTTATTTTCGAGGTAGACCGTGCGAAGTCGGGCAATGCAGCTAGTGTTAATTAAAAATGAAATAAGTAATAATTAAGTAATTTCATTACGGAATATTGCATTGTCATTGGGTCTGAGGTCTCATGCCAAATTTTAAAAGAATCCGATCGCAGGAAGTGGGATCCCAGGGGATGGGACTATGAAACAGGAGAAAATCACTTTGTATTGAATTTAGGTAGATAACCTTCAAAAGGCCCCATCAAAAATCTTAGAAAGGCCTCACAAAATCAAGCCCTTTTGAATCTCGAGGCCCAGAAAATATTGTAGCTCATGGATAAACGCTACCAAATTTGTTCATGTGTATTATGTTTTGTATGATTTATTACTCCATATACCTAATGAAGGGGACATTTTTCAGACAGGCCTTAATGTTCATGACATTACTTACATCTTTGACATGGATAACTTCTCTATTCAGCAACTCGCCTACAAATGCGGTAAGTTTTTTTTTTTTAATTTTTTTAATAAGCTAATACATTGGAACAATGTCGAATGAACACCTCCGTATTACTAAATGTCTATTGCTTTCTTGTTTTTAACAAAGAGCAAATCAAACTCGAAAATGTACGGCTGATCGCAGATATTCGAAACTGGTAGCGGATATATTAACTATTGGTAAACTTCTGAATTTTAATGGGGTTGTTTCCTTCAGTCAAAAGTACTACTAGTCACTGAAATTGATAGAACAAGCAATATATATATATATATATATATATATATATATATATATATATATAAAAATCTTCTGTGCGGACGTTTGTCACCATAAGGCCTTTAAACGGCTGGACCGATTTTGATCAAATTTTTTGTGTATAATTGAGTTGTGGCAAGCATGGTTTCGAAGCGCGATGGATCGAATCCAAAACGTTATTGTTAATTAATTAATTTAAACATTGGATGGTTATATCTCCCAAATGATTAATATTTATTTTAACCTATTGTTGAGCGAAAATTTAAATAAATATTTAACCCGTTGCCAAAGGACAAAAAGAAAGCCAGCTCTGCTTTTTGTAATGAAATTTATTACTGGGATATGTCAATTGAGAAAAGACAAAACGTAGAGAGAGAGAGAGAGAGAGAGGCCTTCATTTCTTGAAAGCAACGTTTTAGGTCCCGCGTGATATATTTTTAAATACTGGAAGGGGAAGGTTCACACAAAACGTGTGTTCTGTCGTCGTAGATGGTCTTTGGTTGAACCATGTGACCGAATCGGTGAATTAGGTTTTCCTAATCGAATGATCAGAAAGTACCGAGCAACATTTGTTTCTCGGCTCAAATCCATCTGAGTTTTGGCACCAATGTCAAAAAGACTTAAGGATTATCTAACTAATCAGTACATTATTAAAGGAAAAGGTGTTGGAATTTAAAGATGAAACAAATTTTATTTTCGTCCAGATAAATTACAACAGGGTAGTTCTGTACACAAAAGATCAGTGCAGTGGAAGATCTTGATCTTTGGTGGAAAGAAGAAATTAGGCAATATATAAAGTTTAAAAAGCTTTCGTTCAAAAGATCGGACCGCTAATCGGTCAGAGTTGGCTTCGCACACTGATCGGCGGGATTACAGTAACGTGGTGGCTTGGCGAGTATCGCTATAAACAATAGAGCTGCTTGATCATTTGTTTATATTTTAAAGCTACTGTCAATGTAATTTATTGTAATTTTTTGTTTATTTGGCAAAATATTTCAAATCGCAAATAATTGTTTTTCGTTTTTAAAGAGCTTTTTGTCATTTTAGTTGAATGTTTATTTCACATCGGGAGAGGGGGGATGAGTGATTTTCGCTTATTCAGAGAACTGTTTTTACCTTTGTAATTTTTCTAAGCGATATCCTTTCGATTGCTTTATACTTTTTTTATATGAGGTATGTTGCAGCGGGATTTCCCTTTTTGTTCTAGATGGGTGGTTAGATTTTTACACTTAATATCTGAGGATGCTTTTTATCGTTTGAGTATGGCTGAAGGAACAAACCATCAAGTATAAGTATGGGAGAGAAAAAGTTAATGAAACAACTGCTCAGTGGGCATTAGATAAATCAAGTTGTAATAAATATACGCATTCTGACACCATAGCAGCTTAAAACATTTTTGTTTAACTTATTTTTTAAAACAGAGCGGATCAAACACTTCATAGTTTTTTGACATTTTTTAACTTTTCAATTTACAAAGTTTGAACAGAACAACGTCTGTCGGGTCCTCTAGTATATATATATATATATATATATATATATATATATATATAACATAGAGAAGGAATCCTTATATATTATTTCTATAGCCTGTTTTTGGTTTCTTCGCCAGATTTTCCTCAATTCTTGATCGATTTCTTTGATTTACACCTTATTTTAAAGCTTATGGTGCTGGCTACTGACGAAAAATAGACCCACGGTCTAAAAATTGTTTTTTTTTCAGCCGAAAAACCTGTTTTAAATAACCAGAATGAGGTTTTCGGTTAAACTTATAACTTTAATTTGCAGTATAACCGACAGAGCTTAATAGCTCGATCGGCAGAGCGTTATCTTCGTAACCAGGAGAATGCAAGTTCGGGCCCACTTCCGGACAATCTGCAACAAAAAATTAGAAAAATATCGCGCATTACATGAACAATGAATAACAAATATGAGGGAATACATGAGGTAGATACGCTCCTAGCTGTTATGAAAACTTGATGCAACACGGAGCTAAATTGATAGTCAATTGTAAGGTTTTTTTTTTTTTAAAGCTTTGGCTCTGGGAAGAAAATTAAAGCATAATGTAAGCGAAAATATAAGTAACAGGTTTAAGATTTCAGACTACAATAGAATTTTTTTTTGTTCAGAAAAAAATAATAAATTGTATATTGAAATATATATTCTTCTAATGAGTTTTTGACTCTTTGTACAAATAAAAAAAATACTACCTCAATTTGAAGAGTAAAATATATTTTTTTTCTTCTTTTTGCAAAAAAACAAATAGCTTATCACATTTTCACTACATTCAAAAAGCTACGCTTAAAAAAGAGCATAGTTCAATTTATTTTGTATTTTAACCGTGCTGTTAAATGATGAACACGTGCTGCCATCTAAGTCATAACGGTTCAAGCAGCCTGCAGTAACAAATTGTAAAAATTTTCAAAAATAAAATTATTTTTCTTCAATATCTTATCTTATATATTATTCCCCTCTCATTTTAAAATTTATCAGGCTGGCTAATGACGAAAAACAGACTTACGGTCGAAAAATCAAGTTTTCGAAAACGCCCCTTGCTGTTTCAAAACCTTGATGCAGCCAGTAGTTCTTATGCATTTTTTTTTTTAAGCAAAGTTCTAATGCAGTTTTTCAATTTTTTAAGTTGCTTTCGGCAAAAAAAAAAAAAAAGCCTGTGTGTGTGTTCATATTTTAATAAAGCTTAAAAGCAATGGACTTAGTTGTTCGGTTAAATTGATAAGTTTTCTTCGGTAGAGCGTTCGGCTATAAACTATCTGAACTTCGGGCAAGCTCGGGCTATCCGATATTATAGCAAATTTACATTAATATAACGCATTACATGTACTCATAACATAGAACAGATAACACACGTAATAAAATAAATGCAGTGGGAATGCTACTTGGTGTTTCGACTCCTTTATGAAGGCTACAGTCATCATTCAGATAAGTTGACTATTAATCGAAGGGTGTTCTTCCTTTTTTTTTTAAAGCTTTGACTCCGTTCAGACCACTAAGCATAATGTAAGAATAACGGATTAGATTTACCTCAAGGGAATCCTTTTTGCGTAGAAAAACATTTTCATTGTATGCTGAAATGTAGATTTTTCTAATAGCAGAGTTCGACCTTTTGTACAAATGAAAAAATACTACTTCAAATTGAAGCTACGAGTTTCACGCAGTAAACCTTTAATTATTTTTTTGAATATGATATAAAACATTAAAATTGTTATCAACTTTATTAGTAAGAAATCATTTTCTTTTCTTCAGCTTTTGGCTGAAAAAAAAAATACATTTTGTCTACTTTCGAAAAATTACACTTAAAAAACGGACTCACTTCAACTGGTTTTGGTTTTGAATTGAAATGTTCGATTAAAAGAAGAACATGTGCGGGCATTCAAGCCGTAACGGTTCAAGCAGCCTGCTATGGGAAATTGTTCAATATTCAAAAAAAAAAAAAAAAAAAAACACTTATTTCCAGTCTAATTTATTACTTCTCTAGAATGTTTGTTTTAATCGCTAAGTGAGATCTTCCCCATTCTTTAATCAAAATCAATGTTTTACGAATAATTTTAAATCGTATTATTCTGGCTAATGACAAAACATCGACGCATGGTCTTTTTTTTTTTTTTTTGTCGAAAAGTTTTTTGCTGTTTTTCATTACGCATTCCTTCAATGAATAGATTTAGAAAAGTAAGCCGCAATTCCTAAGTTTGTTGGAGTGTCGTGCAGTTAATCAGAATGGCGCCAGTTCGAATCCGTACCAATAAATATTTCTTCAATGATTTTTTTTTCCGTCAGATGCTCACGTGGGCAGGACTGTATTTGCCACAACCTGTTTTTTCACATGCAAAATTACTGCTTTTTCACGAGTCACTCAGCCACACTTTTAATGATATTTATGTTTGCATTAAAAATACGTACAACCAAAAGGGGAGCGATGATCAAATTGTCACAACGTTGTATTTAACGAGGTTTTGTTCATGATGTCTTCAAATTCTATGCCTTCATTTGTGCGCTTACTTTTTTCCGTTTCCTTAATTCCGATTACTTTTTTCGGTTCTTTTTCATAATGTTCTTCTTTGAAATTTTTAAAGAGAGAAATGCCACGTGAGACGATTCAAAGCAGAGTGCGGAGTTCCGCACGGGTCGACTAGTTTGTTGTTATCTTCCCAATAGTTATTTTTAATTATTTTTTTATGTCCGATTTTTGAAATAAGGCGTGGTCTTTATGACGTCAGAAGTGATGCACTTTGGCACGCTACTCCATTTGCGCGCTGAATGTTTACGCATTCTTAAAAAACATTAAACAGTAATATTAATAGCAATCGAAATGAGAATTTTGAATGAATGCTTTTCTGAAGCAAACTGAAATTTATTAGTATTATTGCGCTATAATATTTTTATGTTTATCTATTGTCAAAATATTGCTTTCTTTGCTGATGGCGTCAGTAATGGCATTTCATCAATTGTGCTGTCATGATCAGAAGCGTAAAAAATTAAATTGAATCTGCGCACTGATTAAAATATTTTTTTAAAAATACTAAACTTTGTTAATTATTTAAACAGTGGTTAAAACCTATGTTTTTTAAGCATGCTCTTTCAGAAAAAAAAAAAAATCTAAAACTCTTTTAAAATTCCGAAAACAACCTTTTCGAACAGTTAAATATGAATTGTTTAATCCCTCACCATAGCAACGCCATGGTTGAGTGACCGCTGCGTGGCGCTGCTTACCGTATTGTTACCTTAAATGGGTACTTCATTTTGTGGCAAATGGCGATAGGCATTTAGCATTAAAGCGTCGTTGGTCAAATCAAACATTTTGCCGGTCATGTATAGGGTAGACTAGCTATAGGCATGGTTACGTTATTATTATTATTTTTTTTTTTGGGTTTAAATACAGATGTTGCAGTAGATTGCATGCACAAAAGTCATTTCAACATCGTTAGAACTTATAAATTTAACTTTTACAGCTGCGATATTTTCATCAATTTCCACTTAAAATTTACATATTTTCTAAAAATCAAAATGCTGAGCATTGGTTTTAAGTGATGTTCATATGAAAAACTAGTACAAGTCATGCTAATTGTTAAATTCATAATTTCCTGGAAAATCACACAAAAAAAGGGGAATTGTCCCCCCCCCCCCCCAGATAATCCGTTAAGTATAAATTTGTAATCGCTGATGAGGATAATGAATCAAACACACTGTGAATATAAACTGATGCAACTGATTTGCGGTATGGTTTAATGCATCACATTACACTGTTAAAAATTTTCCGGAAAATTTACGGTAATTGTTACTGGCATCCATGTTGCCAGTAACTATTACCGTAAAAATCAAATGTTACTGTAAAATTTTACGGTATCCTCGGTAGGCCGCAGCAACCAATTGGCGCTGGGATCGCTTATTTCTCCGGTATAAATTACCGTAAAAATCAGCGATGCGTCGGCGATGCAATTTTACAGTAACAATTACCAGAAAATCTTCCTGAATTTTTAACAGTGTAGACCACACGACCGCCCACTTATCAATTGTCTACTCTCCAATCCTCGCAATCTTTTGGATAATGGAGCCATCTGCATTTGTTCAAGTTCATCTCGCGTACAAGCACAAATCAAAGCCCGTTTTCGCCCCATATATTTACAAGCAACTTACTGTCTGACCACGGATTGTATGGAAAGACAAACATCCGTTTTACAGCCGGAAATGGACGAATCTATTATTTTTTAGGAATGTCGGCTTTTGCAGAAGCAGAGCTTCCGCTCATACAAATGAGCGGAATACGCGCATCAGTTTTTTACTTTTCCCCCTTATTCACGTAGATTCGTCTTATCTGGACGTTTGAAAATTCCATGCAATCCGTGGTTGGACAGTAGTGCATATAGAAATGGATGGAATTTTGGAGTGCTTTGACCGAAGTCTGTAATCTCCTGTACAATTTTGTCACTTTTCATGCATGCAATTTATATAGCTATCCGGCCCGTTAGCGACGGCGACGGAAAGTAATGGCCAATCTGCGTATTAGTGTCAAATGCTCAGAAGTTTTGTCCACTCTGTATATATGTGTGTGACATGTCTCTACTGCCAATTTTCTGCGTGATTATTTGAACTTGTGTTTTTCTTTTTCCTTGCAGTAATTGAAATGGGACTGGATTTGATCCGCGTAGTGCAGGATCATTTTCCCGAATGCTGGGGCAATGTCTTCTTCATTAATGGTAATTCATCTTTTTTTTTTTCCCCAGCTGTTTCTTATTTTATTGATTTTTTTTTCCAAAAAAAAAAAAAAAAATCACGAAAAAAAGTTTGTTTTATGTGGCAACACAATGAAACGTAATACACAGTGGATTTTGATCATTTTGATTCGCAAAAAAAGTCGATCGGTTGACCTAGAGCCGCTATATAGATAGGCGGACGCATGAGCTTAAGTTTAGCCATTTTGGATCGAGTTTCGCCAAATTTGCCGAAAATAATTATTTATTTAATAAAAGATTCTCGGGCCACTAAAAACCGCTCGCAGTGCAAAATCACCAAACGCGATAACTTGCCAGAAAATACAACCACTCAAACGCGCGCTCCGATCCAAAATGGCTGATCTTAAGCTGATGCGTCGACTCGTATATATAGGGGCCTTTTTCTGGCAAGTTATCGCGTTTGGTGATTGTTCACTTTGATCGATTATTAGTGCCACGTGAATTGTTATTAAATAAAATATTGTTTTCGGAAAATTTGGCGAAACCTGAAACTTTGCTATGGTAACCCTAGTAGCGCAACAATGAAAAATCTGATCCAAAATAGCTAAAGTTAAGATGATGCGTTGGCCTATCTATTCGCAACTCCAACAAACTATAGGGGGCGCTGCAGCCACTGTCTAATGGCCGATGAAAAAACTAAAACAAACGCACGCTGTAACATATACATTGCTTCTAAACTTAGGAAATGATAGATATTTTTGTTCGCATGTATGATTTTTTGTTCTTTATTCATTTGAAAAGATTTTTCAAAGTCTTTTGGTTATTCTGACCCATGTAGAAAGAGATTAGAAATCAAAAAGTATTACGAAAGTAAAAAATTATGCAGAACACACAGTAAGTTGTTCTGAAGCAGCCATTTTCACGATGTTGAATTCGGAATTCATAAATTTTTGGTTCGCTTCGAACGGTATTTTCATTTTGTACCGTTTTTTCTATACATTAGTACATATTAAGTTCAGTTTCATGACATTTCCGGCATTTGTTGACATTTTTGTCACATAGTGCACATACGTGACAGACTGTCAAGAGTAACGTTTAACTCTAGATAATTTATTTCTATGACTATATGATTGGATATCAAAAGAAATCATCATGCATTTAATTCATTCGTCATGGAAATGATTTAACTGATATGCGAAATCTTATCAAGATACATTATTCTTTCACACAATTTTAAAACAATAACCCTATAAACAGATTTTTGGCGAACTTTTATTTTTTATTGTTCAAATTCTTAACGTTCTTTCTGGATTTTTCAATCTGTTCTGCGATAAATATTTTCAAGAAAATTTATTTGCATACTGTCTATTTCAGTAGGATACTGTAGTAACAAAGGTTATTTAAATCATTTATGTGGAATTAGGTTAAGGAAAAGTGTCCAGACAATGCTGTTAAGTTCGTTTTTTTTTTCATCGAATTGAAAAACTGATGTTTATTCAAATTCACTCAGAACAAGATAAATACAATGTGTACTCACAGTTTATATCAGATATTTTTGATGTTACGCTGTTGCGGATGACGATTCCAAATGATGAATTACGCAAATAAAAAAAATACACATAACAAACTATTTGTTTTGCCCAAAATGAACACATGGAACGCAATGTTTTAGTTTTGTCGGCAGTTTTGTAAATCTCCGCACGGTAGCGTATTCGAGCGCTGGATTTGCGAATATAGCGGCTCTAGGTTGACCTAAGGCTCCTATATATACGAGCCGGTGCATCAGCATAAGATAAGCCATTTTGGATCGGAGCGCGTGTTTGAGCGGTTGTCTTTTCTGGCGAGTTATCGCGTTTGATGATTGTTCACTGCCTGCGATTATTAGCTGCACGTGAGTTGTTTATTAAATAAAATATTACTTATGGCAAATTTGGCGAAACACGAAACTTTGCTGTGGTAACACTGGCTCCGCATTAATGAAAAATCCGATCCAAAATGGCTAAACTTAAGCTGATGCGTCGGCCTTTCTATATAGTGGCTCTAGGTTGACCTAACCTGCAGATTTCATTAATTCCGGTAAAGATAACAGCAAGAGTTAGTTTTTGCAGGATTCAAATAAAACAGCTACACTTTTATCATGCTTGTATAGAGTAACAATATGATCGGAAAGTAAAATCTGGAAATGTATACAGTATAAGCCCGGTTTAACGATTGTCAAGACTCAGGTAAAAGTTACCGTTAAATCAAGGTATCGTCAAATCGAGGAGCGTAACCATTCAATGCAGTTAAATCCAGACCAGTGAAATGTATCACTAGATTGAGAAAATTGTTAAATCGGGTATCGGTTAAATCAAAGTTATACTGTATTTGATTGAATCACGTCACCATTTCTTGCCAAGCTGTGACGAGAGCAGGGCCCGATTAAGGTATCAGGAGGCCCTAGGCCAGTAGTCAAACTTCACAATTTTAATCATTGTCTAAAGGGCCACTAAAAAGCAGGGGCCCAAGGCCAAGACCTGGTTGGTCTATTCGGTAGTCAGACCCTGGACAACTGTAAACTGAAATTCAGAAACACCATCTAACCCCTGAGAATAGTTCGAGAAAAGTTCTTTATGATCGGTTATGGTAGCTGTACTCAACCTATTTTTCTTCCGAGCGAGTCACATGACAGCAATCGTAAGATCTGTATCTTAGGGCCAGACTACAGTAAGTCACATAATCGCTAATGGCAGAGTGGAAAAACGGTCGCTTGGTGTATATGTTACCGTTAAAGTATATAATGCAGTTATTTTATACAATACCTAGTTATTCCACGAAATAACTGATCGTGTCCGTTAAAGTGTGTGATATGTTCAGTAAGTTACCGCCCTATAGCCAGGGCTAAGGCAGAAATATATGAAATACACCGACAGCTCAGTCAATTCCAGCCGAGGACTGCAGTATCGTGCTTATTAGCACTCATCAGCCCGGCATAGGAGTGACTCAGCTGGAGGTGGAAAACCTCTTAAGGAAGCCAAGAGTGCCAAACAAACTGGTAGCTAGTACAGAATTAGCACTCTTGAGCTCTCTTAAGAGGTTTTCCACCTCCAACTCAGTCACTCCTTTGCCGGGCTGATGAGTGCTAATAAGCACGATACTGCAGTCCTCGGCTGGAATTGACTGAGCTGGCGGTGTATTTCATGTATTTCTGCCTTAGCCCTGGCTAAAGGGCGGTAACTTACTGAATATACATGCCTTGCCTTCAATATTCGAGTTGAACCGAACCATTGCTTCGGTCACTCGTCTGGTCAGTGCTAATTCTGTGTTAGTTACCAGTTTGTTTGGCACTCTTGGTTTCCTTAAGAGGTTTTCCATCTCCAGCTCAGTCACTTTCCTATGCCGGGCTGATGAGTGCTAATAAGCACGATACTGCAGTCCTCGGCTGGAATTGACTGAGCTGGCGGTGTATTTCATGTATTTCTGCCTTAGCCCTGGCTATAGGGCGGTAACTTACTGAATATACATGCCTTGCCTACAATATTCGAGTTGAACCGAACCATTGCTTCGGCCACTCGTCTGGTCAGTGCTAATTCTGTATTAGTTACCAGTTTGTTTGGCACTCTTGGCTTCCTTAAGAGGTTTTCCATCTCCAGCTCAGTCACTTTCCTATGCCGGGCTGATGAGTGCTAATAAGCACGATACTGCAGTCCTCGGCTGGAATTGACTGAGCTGGCGGTGTATTTCATGTATTTCTGCCTTAGCCCTGGCTATAGGGCGGTAACTTACTGAATATACATGCCTTGCCTTCAATATTCGAGTTGAACCGAACCATTGCTTCGGTCACTCGTCTGGTCAGTGCTAATTCTGTGTTAGTTACCAGTTTAATTGGCACTCTTGGTTTCCTTAAGAGGTTTTCCATCTCCAGCTCAGTCACTTTCCTATGCCGGGCTGATGAGTGCTAATAAGCACGATACTGCAGTCCTCGGCTGGAATTGACTGAGCTGGCGGTGTATTTCATGTATTTCTGCCTTAGCCCTGGCTATAGGGCGGTAACTTACTGAATATACATGCCTTGCCTTCAATATTCGAGTTGAACCGAACCATTGCTTCGGCCACTCGTCTGGTCAGTGCTAATTCTGTATTAGTTACCAGTTTGTTTGGCACTCTTGGCTTCCTTAAGAGGTTTTCCATCTCCAGCTCAGTCACTTTCCTATGCCGGGCTGATGAGTGCTAATAAGCACGATACTGCAGTCCTCGGCTGGAATTGACTGAGCTGGCGGGGTATTTCATGTATTTCTGCCTTAGCCCTGGCTATAGGGCGGTAACTTACTGAATATACATGCCTTGCCTTCAATATTCGAGTTGAACCGAACCATTGCTTCGGCCACTCGTCTGGTCAGTGCTAATTCTGTATTAGTTACCAGTTTGTTTGGCACTCTTGGCTTCCTTAAGAGGTTTTCCATCTCCAGCTCAGTCACTTTCCTATGCCGGGCTGATGAGTGCTAATAAGCACGATACTGCAGTCCTCGGCTGGAATTGACTGAGCTGGCGGTGTATTTCATGTATTTCTGCCTTAGCCCTGGCTATAGGGCGGTAACTTACTGAATATACATGCCTTGCCTTCAATATTCGAGTTGAACCGAACCATTGCTTCGGTCACTCGTCTGGTCAGTGCTAATTCTGTATTAGTTACCAGTTTGTTTGGCACTCTTGGCTTCCTTAAGAGGTTTTCCATCTCCAGCTCAGTCACTTTCCTATGCCGGGCTGATGAGTGCTAATAAGCACGATACTGCAGTCCTCGGCTGGAATTGACTGAGCTGGCGGTGTATTTCATGTATTTCTGCCTTAGCCCTGGCTATAGGGCGGTAACTTACTGAATATACATGCCTTGCCTTCAATATTCGAGTTGAACCGAACCATTGCTTCGGCCACTCGTCTGGTCAGTGCTAATTCTGTATTAGTTACCAGTTTGTTTGGCACTCTTGGCTTCCTTAAGAGGTTTTCCATCTCCAGCTCAGTCACTTTCCTATGCCGGGCTGATGAGTGCTAATAAGCACGATACTGCAGTCCTCGGCTGGAATTGACTGAGCTGGCGGTGTATTTCATGTATTTCTGCCTTAGCCCTGGCTATAGGGCGGTAACTTACTGAATATACATGCCTTGCCTTCAATATTCGAGTTGAACCGAACCATTGCTTCGGCCACTCGTCTGGTCAGTGCTAATTCTGTATTAGTTACCAGTTTGTTTGGCACTCTTGGCTTCCTTAAGAGGTTTTCCATCTCCAGCTCAGTCACTTTCCTATGCCGGGCTGATGAGTGCTAATAAGCACGATACTGCAGTCCTCGGCTGGAATTGACTGAGCTGGCGGTGTATTTCATGTATTTCTGCCTTAGCCCTGGCTATAGGGCGGTAACTTACTGAATATACATGCCTTGCCTTCAATATTCGAGTTGAACCGAACCATTGCTTCGGCCACTCGTCTGGTCAGTGCTAATTCTGTATTAGTTACCAGTTTGTTTGGCACTCTTGGCTTCCTTAAGAGGTTTTCCATCTCCAGCTCAGTCACTTTCCTATGCCGGGCTGATGAGTGCTAATAAGCACGATACTGCAGTCCTCGGCTGGAATTGACTGAGCTGGCGGTGTATTTCATGTATTTCTGCCTTAGCCCTGGCTATAGGGCGGTAACTTACTGAATATACATGCCTTGCCTTCAATATTCGAGTTGAACCGAACCATTGCTTCGGCCACTCGTCTGGTCAGTGCTAATTCTGTATTAGTTACCAGTTTGTTTGGCACTCTTGGCTTCCTTAAGAGGTTTTCCATCTCCAGCTCAGTCACTTTCCTATGCCGGGCTGATGAGTGCTAATAAGCACGATACTGCAGTCCTCGGCTGGAATTGACTGAGCTGGCGGTGTATTTCATGTATTTCTGCCTTAGCCCTGGCTATAGGGCGGTAACTTACTGAATATACATGCCTTGCCTTCAATATTCGAGTTGAACCGAACCATTGCTTCGGCCACTCGTCTGGTCAGTGCTAATTCTGTATTAGTTACCAGTTTGTTTGGCACTCTTGGCTTCCTTAAGAGGTTTTCCATCTCCAGCTCAGTCACTTTCCTATGCCGGGCTGATGAGTGCTAATAAGCACGATACTGCAGTCCTCGGCTGGAATTGACTGAGCTGGCGGTGTATTTCATGTATTTCTGCCTTAGCCCTGGCTATAGGGCGGTAACTTACTGAATATACATGCCTTGCCTTCAATATTCGAGTTGAACCGAACCATTGCTTCGGTCACTCGTCTGGTCAGTGCTAATTCTGTATTAGTTACCAGTTTGTTTGGCACTCTTGGCTTCCTTAAGAGGTTTTCCATCTCCAGCTCAGTCACTTTCCTATGCCGGGCTGATGAGTGCTAATAAGCACGATACTACAGTCCTCGGCTGGAATTGACTGAGCTGGCGGTGTACTTCATGTGTAGTATGTTTTTAATTTGACACTTTAATTAGTTATTCTATGAAATAACTAGGTATTTTATAAATTAACTAATGAGAGGCAGTTAAAGTGTAAAATAAACAATTTATCTGAAATGAAATAACTCTCTCGTATTCGATAAATAAACTAATGATAGACAATTAAAATGAAAAAGAAGCAATTTATCTAATTTATGCAGCGTATAAATGGTATTTATGCGCTGCAATGTATCTCAATACCTGATACGTGGAAACAGTATTTGACGAACAGCAACCGACAATGTACTTGCAAGCAATCAATTAACCGAAATGAACTGGCGCCAACACGCTAAACTAGTTCTCTCCCTATGGCCTGGAATAGTTCATAAATGCAGTAGGGGTGGAAGGTAAATGTATTTTTCGTGCAAGATATATAATGTAGATTAATTTACACTTTAACGAGCAGCAGATCGTTATTCTATGAAATAACTAGTTAAACCATGAAATACAAGAGAGTTTTACACTTTAACGGACACGATTAGTTATTCCATAAAATAACTAGGTATTCTATAAAATAACGGATTTCATACTTTAACGGTAACATATACAAAGAATTGGATGCGCTCCATTTAATTCTGATAAATTATCGCAAAGGATATTTTTTTTTTTTTTTGTAATACTTTTATACTACTCGATGCGAAATAGGATTCTACATACAATGGGGTCGGTTCCAAAATTTTTAAAGTATTTTTTTCTGATAGAGCATGTTTAAAAACAGAAGACCTGACCCGTTTTTCAATAATTTGACTAAGCTTAATGTTTTTAAAAAAATATTTGAATCGGTGCGCATTTATTGTTTACGCTTCTGCCGATGACATCACAAATGATGAAATGTCATTGTTGCCATTCTCAGAACGTAATATTTAATTTGCTTCTTTACTCACGTGTACTGGCATTGATATGGTTGATAGCAAGCATAGAGCGCAATTATTTAATTCACTTCTTGATTATCATGACGTGGAATCGCGGCAGATAGATGCGCCAAAAGTACATCATTTGTGACGTCATAAAGACCACGCCTTGTTTGAAAAATCGGACATTTTAAAAAATTAATTAAAAAATAACTGTTGGGAAAATAAAAGTATTTTCTGGGTCCATGCTTTTTTTTTTTTTTTTTCTGCTTATTCTATCAGTTTCAGTGACTAAAAGTAGTACTTTTAACTAAAGGAAACAACCCCATTGGCAAAATGATTTAGTATCTATGAGGGAGGGAAGATGGTGTTTGCTTGTAGTCCACTATTTGGCCTAGGGGTTTTTTTTTCTGCCCCGGTAAAATTTACTTTTTGTGACTAACTCTCTTCCCCATGTCAGCTCCTTAATTGTTAATGTTAATTTGGAACTCGAAAAGCAAGAAAATCCTGTTCATACGTTTATTTTACTAGAAAGTGTCAATGGGGTTGTTTCCTTCAGTTAAAAGTAGTACTTTTAGTCACTGAAATTAATAGAATAAGTAAAAAAAAAATAATAATAATAACATGAACCCAGAAAATTCTTTCATTTTCCCAACAGTTATTTTTTAATTAATTTTTTTAAATGTCCGATTTTTCAAGCAAGGCGTGGTCTTGATGACGTCACAAGTGATGCTCTTTGGCGCATCTTTGTACTGCGTTTTCACGTTATGATAGACAAGAAGCGAATTAAAATTGCGCTCTACGCTTGCTATCAATCCTATCGTTGCCAATACACGTGAGTAAAGATGCGAATTAAATATTTTGCTCTGTGAATGGCAACACAGAATGGATTGTGAAGTCATCGGCAAGAAATGTAGACAATGAAAGCGCGCTGATTTAAGTAGTTTTTAAAAATATTATACTTACTCAAATTATTTAAAAAATGGTCAGATCCTATGTTTTTAAGCATACTCTTTTAGAAAAAAATAGTTTTAAAATTTTGGAAAGGAGCCCATTATGGACTTTACTGCGGGCGATGTTGATGCACTGTGGGGAAAAAGACAGGCTCGAGTATATTTGCGGTTTCATGTTCTCGTCTTCCAAAGAATTGCAATTAAGTGTTTTATATATACAGTAAAACCTGTCTACAACGATACTGTTGGGACTTAAAAAAATATTGTTATAAACAGGTTATTGTAATAGACAGTTCGGTTATTTATGCTGATATTTTGCTGAGACAAAGAAAAATATCGTTATAGGGCGATTCTCGAAAAAATGTCCCGTGCGTAACGCTAAGTTTTTTATTTTATTCAAGTAGCTATTAATTAAATATGGGATTAACTGTTATGCTTTGATAGTACAGGGTGTTTCAAAATGAATAGCGGGGTTTTAACATGTTATAATATTTATTACACCAAACTTACAGCCACAAGTGATATATCAAATGAAAGAGAAACTCAAACAGTTTTGTTTTTGGCATCAGTGCGCATGCGCGTGGAATGTTTCTGCTGCAATCCGCTAGAAAGCGCTTGTAGCAAAGATGGCGACTAAAGAACAGAAAGCGTTTTGTGTCTTATCTTTCAGCTAGATGGTGCGCCGCCTCACTGGCATAATGAGGTACGCGATTGGCTTAACCTGACTGTACCTGACCGCTGGATTGGCCGTAAGGGGCCTTATGACAGGGCTTGTTTCCCTTGTCACCCGACCTAACGCCGTGTGATTTCTATCTTTGGGGGTTTATTAAGGACCGTGTGTATGTGCCTCCACTGCCAGCCGACCTTCCCGAATTAAGGAACAGGATTGAAACAGCTGTTGCAGCAATTACTAATGAGACACTCATCAAAGTTTGGGAAGAACTCGCATATCGTCTTGACGTGTGCCGAGTGACGACGAATGGTGCTCACATTGAACACTTGAAGGCTATTATGTAAAACTGTTTGAGTTTCTCTTTCATTTGATATATCACTTGTGGCTGTAAGTTTGTTGTAATAAATATTATAACATGTTAAAACCCTGCTATTCATTTTCAAACACCCTGTATATTAAAGCCTGCATTATTCCCTAACAGCATTATTTTTTAAAGGCTTTGGTTAGTTGGAAAAAAATAAAAACTTGGCGTTACGCACGGGACATTTTTTCGAGAATCGCCCTATAGACAAGTTTATTGTTATAGACAGTATCGTTATACACAGATTTCACTGTATATATTTTAGTTTCAACTTTTGCTCGTTGATGTCTGTTTAAATTAATATGTTAGTAACATTTCTAAACGTCAGAGCCTGACTTTTTTTTTTTTTGTCTTCTATTTCAGCTCCTTTCTACTTCGACAAGGCCTTTAACATATTTAAACCTATAATGAAACTCAAGTTGCTACAGAAAATCCGAGTCGTCTCCCGAGGTACTTGTTCAATTTCTGCCAACAGTCATATTTTGTATACGTGACAACTGAAGACAACTCCTCCCTTTCTCCCCCGAATGGTAGCAAGACCTTCTCGGTTTTGGTGGGAGATGTGGAGTGACTTACCAACGCCGTCCAACCAAGAAACCCTGAACAACAGCTGACTTGATTGAAATTTTGACAAAATACAGTAACACCAATAGACTAATAATAAGAATAGACCGAGCTATGGCAACCCTTTTGCTGCTCATAAATCAAACCATGTGACTAGTAGATATCCTAGCAACAGCGAGCGTTGATCGTAGCAGACGATCAACGCCCGCGAGAAATAAATAGAATTGATGGAACACGGAAGAATGATCTTTTATGGAGTCCGATTTGTAAATTTGTTATTCTAAGTTGTAAATATTTTGTTAACATAGTGAGTTTTTCGTTTAGATAGTATTGTGCATTTTCTTTAGTCAATTTCAATAACTCTCTAAGCAATTAAAGATGAAAGCGCCCCAAAAGAATCGGCAAACGGTAAGATTTTTACCTACAATTTCAATTTAAAATACCGATTAGTACATTTTTGCGTTAACGCAAAACGTTTACGCCATTACGTTCACGCCAACGCTGACGTAAGAGTTCCAAATGAAATAAAAGTTAATGTAAACTGTGATCAAAAACTAATTACTAATGTCAAAATAATGCATAACTAAAAGAAAAACAGCTCAATCTCTGCACCTGGAAAAAAAATTATAATGAAACCACATTACGTCTTAAAATACATGTCGAGTGCCAAACTATAGATAATGTTGTCATCTATAGATAATGTTGTCTTGTTTCAGCGTTTCAGGGAACGCCTTTTTCAATGCAAAACGTAGTGATTTTATGGATGAAAAGACATCCGACAAAAGCCAAGAGGAGATAAGCATACAGCTTAGAAGATAAAAATAGCGGATTAGTTCTTATTGGTTCCTTACTGGATTAGAATTTTCTTATTGGTGTTTGGCTAATCTGCTATTTTTATCTTCTAAGCTGTATGCTTATCTCCTCTTGGCTTTTGTCGGATGTCTTTTTATCCATAAGCTCTCTACGTTTTGCATTGAAAAAGGCGTTCCCTGAAACGCCGAAACATATGTCTGCAGTAATCTGCGAATTTGTGCTTTTTAGACGTTGTTACTTTACGTTACTTTATTTTCACTTGGTTTAATGATTTTCTTATTTTTACTTCCTTTTACAAAAAAGGAAGTATTGTATTCGCGAAAAAAATTTCACTCAAATTTCGATCTTAATTTCCATTTTGCTCACCCCCGAATTAATGTTGAGTTTTTTTTCAACCCGAGCACACGCGGATAAGTGCCTAAGAACGTATAAAACACTCGAAATATACATTTTGACATTCCCTGAGTTAATTACAACGACTTTTCTCGTGACGTCCGTATGTGCGGATGGGCGTATGTGCGTATGTATGTCGCATAACTCAAGAACGGTATGTCCTAGAAAGTTGCAATTTGGTACGTAGACTCCTAGTGGGGTCTAGTTGTTTACCCCTCTTTTTGGTTGCATTCGGGTGTTTCTAAAGGGGTCTTTTGCCCCTTTTTGGAAGGAAATCGTTGTTAATTTCGATGTATACTCAAGTGGTGTTATAATTTGGTGGACACTTGGTGATCTATCGCCAGTCTTTTGTCGCCAACTTGGCGACAAATTTCGCGATTTTTTTTTATTTTTAATCTGGTTTCAATTTGGCCACTGGTGGTGATATTTAGAAAATAAACTATTGAATCACATTAAAATTGCCAATAATGAGGCTGACATCAGCTCGTTTATGAATCATCTGGTGAATACGCAAAAGCTCGAGCCAATTCAATCATAAATGAGCGAGTTACTAGGATATGAACCTTAGGGTGTGACCCTCTTCGGTGTACTACTTTAAATAAAATGGACTGGGGTGCCGCGAGAAAGTTCTAACTCTTCAAAGGGTGCCGCTAGCCGAAAAAGCGTGAGAACCCCTGCTATAAACCATGCTCATACTACAAAGCTCCTATAAACAAAATCAGATAATTATTAACTTCATTTTCTTATGTCGCAGAACACACGGCAACAGTGCTCTTAAAGTACATCGACGAAGACGTTCTGCCAGCTTTCTTGGGTGGCAAGAAATGCGATTCCAGTGGAAATCCCATGTGCACAGAGTTCGTAAGTACAACCACTTTTGATTAAGTTGTCTAAGGACCCTTAACCTTCAAAATGTTCGATTTCCTGGAAAAAATATATGTTATGCCTCATTTAATTCTGAACAATTTGATACCTTATTTATTACCATACGGCAAAACACTTTTCAAGTTATCCATAAGATGCTTATACTTTCCCCATAGAGATTTATGTTAACAGCGGCTGTTTAAGCCTCTTTTTCTCAGGTTTCTCATTTTGCGTGCATCATATCCTAGAAAGTGTCTTATACAGGGTG
Source organism: Uloborus diversus (assembly GCF_026930045.1). Taxonomy (NCBI): domain Eukaryota; kingdom Metazoa; phylum Arthropoda; class Arachnida; order Araneae; family Uloboridae; genus Uloborus; species Uloborus diversus. The sequence goes on from NC_072737.1 coordinate 6,597,914, forward strand.
ATTACAATTAAAGTTCCACTTTCAAAACGCTATAAAAATAAAACCACTGGTCAGAATGACGTCAAACTTCAACGGAATATTATTGAAGAAGGGGGGAACTTGATGGCAGAAGAAAAATAAATAGTTGGGATTTTTAGCAATAGATGGCGCTGTAAGCATATTTAATAGTGGTCGACTACAAACGACAAATAAATCAAAAAATGTTACCTAAGGTGTAAACTATACGTTAAAACACCGTACTACTCTGCGTGCGAGGGTATTGGTGTGATACTGTTAGTTAAGTATGCCCATCCAACACTGAAAGGTCATATCACATCGGATGGGAAAAATTGGTTTTAAACTGTCCAGAGACCGAAAACCGCATAAAAAGCATCAGTGAAAATCAAATAGGTCTTTAATTTTCGTGAGACTGGCGCAAAAGATGTTCAATATATTGTAACCCCCGTTTTCTGTAACAAGTTGAAATCGAGAAACAGCATGTTCTACGACTGATTGAAGTGTTTCCGGGATCACGTTTAGAATGTGTTGCGCGATGTATGCCTTCAGCTCAGCTAAGTTTGTAATCGAAGCACTGAACACAACAGCTTTCAGATAGCCCCATATCCAGAAGTCACGCGGGTTAAGATCAGGTGATCGGGACTGCCAGGTCTTTCATAGTGAACTTCTCAGATGCGAAATGAGGGAAAAAAACGAGCAATTGGCGTTTTTATAACAACTTCAATGAGTCTGGCGCATGACAGGTGTTTTGATTTACATATTCAGGGTGATTACAATTAAAGTTCCACTTTCAAAACGCTATAAAAATAAAACCACTGGTCAGAATGACGTCAAACTTCAGCGGAATATTATCGAAGAAGGGGGGGATACTATCTTGCTACTAGGGGGGGGGGACTTGCAGCGCCATCAATTTTAAAAATTCCAACTATTTTTTTTCTTTTGTTATACGTTTTCCCCCTTCTTCGATAATATTCCGTTGAAATTTGAGGTCATTCTGACCAGTGGTTTTATTTTTACAGCGTTTTGAAACTGGAACTTTAATTATAATCACCCTTTATATTTCCGTAAAACGTTTTGTGCATGTTTGTTTGGTTTATTTTTTTAAGCTGAACTTAAATTTATTTATTTATTTTTTAAATTACTTAATATTTTTTTTTGAAATTTTTTAAATTAATATCAATATTTACAAAAATTTTGGATGAAAATATATATGTATTTTTTAATATTAACTTTTATTTTTAGTTAAAATTTAGGTTCAGATCATAAAAATAAATCAGACAAACATGCATGAAAAGTTTTACGGAAATACATAAGAAACTTTCTAAGATATCATGCACGCAAAACGAGAAACCTGAGAAAAAGAGGCTTTAACAGCTGCTGTAAACGTAAATCTCTATGGGAAATTTTTTACCCATTTTCACGATAACTTAAAAGTTTTTCGCGTATGGTAATAAATAAAGTATCAAATTGTTCAGAATTAAATTATGCATAACATATATTTTTTTCCAGAAAATTGAAAATTTTGAAGGGTAAGGGTTCTTAGACCCCTTAAATAAGAGCTACAGCTCTGATATGCCCTCTAAATTTTGATTTGGTCGATTTTCTTTCAAGTTCTTTGAGACAAAATTTTATTCACTGAAGCGGGGCTTCCGAAACTGGTCCGCGGATCCCTCAGGGGTCCGCCACAAACTTCGATTTTTTTTAACACGCTAAATGATTTTCAAATAATGCTCTTGTGTTTGAAAACCAGAATTTTCACCTTCAAAGTATAGAATTTTCCTTTGAACTAAGAATTTTCATTCGAAGTATAGAATTTTCCTTCCTGACATCTCAAGAAATGGTATCTGTAAGATCATGCAGCTGTCACACTGCAAATTCCCAGTACACATTGGAAACACGTTTGAACACTTTAATTTAGAGAAAGTGTTCCAGTTGTCTGAATTTGCACTAAAGTGTGTTCCGAATCCGCTCCGTTAAAAAGATATGTTTTAAATTTAAATTCGGATGTGATACGCTCGGGAATTTGTTAAACTTACAATTGGGAACACGTTTGAGTACAGGTTAGGAACCCATTTGAGTACACTGGTAAAATCATTGTTTTCTTTAGTAAAAATATAATTTAAACATCTTTATTTTTATACAAATTAATAAAATGTCTGAATATGATACTAATAGAAATTTTGTTGCAATGAATCGCTGTCGGTTGGTGTCGAGAATAGAGGCTGGAGGGAAAAGTGATGGCCTGCCTACCTCTGTCAAAGACTGTCCATTGACGGCGGCAGTTGAGAGTTGCCCTACGATACTGACTGTAAAATTAACAACAAAAACTACTGGTATGATCAAAAGGGTGGTCCGTAGGTGCTGTAAAAATGGCCTGCTGTACTGATAGGGGTTTTACAGTCTGAGTAAAAACTTTGTCCAGTGCACTTTTTTGAGAAATTGGACATACCTTAATCTTATTTTTAAAATGTCATATGAGTGATAATTATTAACCTTAAATACAAGTAAAAAAGACAAAAAAAAAATAATTGTAAGTGTTCCATTATCAGAAAATATTACATAGCAATATTTGAACCTGAGTAAAATCTTTAAGGCCAACATAGAAAAAAGCATGTACAAAAATTCAAACATTTATAAGCTTGTGTGGGAGCCATTCCTTCAAATTACTTCAAATATTCTTGTTTTCGTGCATGAAACTAGTTTTTGACAAAATTCGGGATGTATTTTTTACCATTCATCTTCGATGGTAGTTTTCAGCTCTATTGATGAAGTAAAATGTTTCTCCTTTGCATAAACTCTACTTGCTAAGTCACCCAATAAGTTCTCTATTGGGTTAAGATCTGGAGACTTAGTTGGTCATTTCAAAGTTTCAACATTGTTTACTTGGAGCCTATTTTTTGCACTGTTACTCGGATGGATAGATGCATTGTTTTGTTGATATTTTAAATTTTCTCCAGCAATCAATTCAGCATTTGGTAAAAGATGACTTGGGAGGAAATTTTGATATGTGAGTTCATTTTACCTGAAACAAACGCAACTGAGTACACACCATTGTAAGCAATGCACTCTCAAGTTTTGACAGAGCCTCTATCTAATTGGCGCTTGTAGACTATTTCTTTTTCTTTTCGTAAACCATGCCAATAGTACTTCCGTCCGTTTAGTCCATCCAAGCTTCACTTCTTTTCGTTAGAAAAAATTATTTGTATTCATTGGTTCCAGATATTCATTGTATTTCCAGGTCATGATTTTCTGGCTAAAGTTGAAACGCTCTATATTGTGCATTTTCAATAAATGAGGTTTAAGCAATTTTGCAGCATTAATAAAATTTCCACACCTTCTAATTGTGTTATATATCGTTTTTGACAAACATTTAAACCTATCGTCTGAATTAGTTTCCTGGTTGAGTACTTTTCAGGTAATGTAATAATTTCCAAACTCTTCTTCCATGACGCGAGGACAAATCTTTAAATTTTCCGGGGCTTTCTTTTTACCCTAATTGTGTTTAAATTGAAAAAAAAAATGTTAACTTCAGTCGTGATCTTCCTAATTTTTCGCAATAATACTACTACTTATCCTTGTTGAAGAAAAATTTTCAATCTGCCCCCTTTCTTGAACAGTTAACTTTTTACCTTACGATATCGTCACAAGTAGGACAAAGACTTAGAAGACATTAATCACAAAACTGCAAGTTGAAGGGTTTCGACAATCTTGTTAACTGAGGTGACATTTATTACAGTATAAGTACTTACAGTTTTTTTAAAAATACTAGTAGCCTTAAAGATTTTACTCAAGCTGAAATGCTAACTTTCAATAAACCACTGCTTTTCTGATTATTGCATGCTTTACAAATCCTGTCTGTTGCGTTATTTCTTACCAATGAACATTAATAATCAATAATACAATAATATTAAAATCCCTTTAATTTCATTTTCCTTTTTTCAAAGAAATACTCGGCTTAAAGTTTTTACTCAGGCTGTAATATTTAATTAGCACTCTTAAATGATATATGCCATTGTCCAGTTTTATGTAGTATCGCTATCTAACAGTAATGTGTAATTGTTGGATTGTTGGAGTAAAGATAAGTAATTGCTGCACCGAATTTTTTTAGGCATAATTTGGTTTTGTCAGACATATATTGATTATATGTAAAACATTGTCATTCTGTTTTATGATGCTCTTAATAAGATCTATAGAAGCTCTATAAGAAGATCTATAGAGGCTCCGTAAGAAATACCTGTGTAGAGTTTTAAAGAATTATGGCCCAATTTTCTATAGGATATTTCAATAGAATTCTATTAAAAAAACTAGCTTTCTAAAAGACGTATATAAAGTTCTATAGAACTAATTTTATAGAAACCTATAGAGTTTTCACAATCGAATTCTATAGAAAACGGTCTATAGAAAATTGGGCCATAATTCTATAAGACTCTATATAGGTATTTCTATAGGTTTTTTATAGAACTCTATAGACCATTTTCATAAGGGAGTGTTAAAAAAATGTTCTCAAATGCGTCCCCAAAAGTAAAAATGTATGCTGAACCAAATGAGCGTTTGGAAAAGTGTTCTCAGAATTGTTTTGAAAGCTGTTCCAAAAAGTGTTTCAAGGTTTAAAAAAAAAAAAGTTCCCGAGTTCAAAAAGTGTTCAAAACGTGCTCGAAAAGTGTCCAAGGAATACTCTTCAGTTTACTCGGTATTTATACCAAAGATGTCTAGATTCTGAACTTGGTATTCGATTCCAGCAGTCAAAAATTAAACCCAATACAGTAAAATTGGGCCAGCTAAACCAACCCATTAATTGAAGGGATCAGTGGATAAAGGTGTTAACTGACATTTTTTAAAAAAACGAGTTTTTTTGATGGATGAAAGTTTTAAATGATTATATTTCATATAAGCTAGCATTGAAAGTCCTATTCTGTGTATTTCCAGAGATTCTAGATGATAAAGGTGTTATCTAACATGAAACCGTAAATTTTCTAGTGGTTAAAAGAGTTTACGTATGTTAACACCTTCATCCACTAGAGGGTACCGTTTTTCATAGAGTTAGCACCGTTTTTGATTCAAACGTTGGCAGCAAACAGCTGTTGAGTTGATTCCTCCTGACTGATCTGTTTGTTTACAGTACTTTCTGAACGTGATTTAGGTATTTTCTTGTAATAGCCTCTTTTGCGCTTCATTGTGATAATTAACATAAGATACATTTTGTCAAGAGAAATAATGTCAAGGGCAAAGTTATTAGTTAAAATTGCCAAAAGCATACTTCACAAGAATGAAGATAGTGATGAAAATATTGCGTGTCATGTTAGCATGTAATGAAGCATATAAATAGTTTCCCAGCAGAAAGTTCACATTATTCCAGGTGTAGCAATCCTCACAGAAAATACTTTTCCATTCTTTTTAGTATCTCAAAAATGTATGCTTTATATATTGAACGTTGTAACAAAACTCACCAACGAGAAACCTTTTTTGGTCAAAGAGTGGACATACAGAAGTATTTTTAATAGCGAATTGAACTTGTTCTTTTCACAACCAAGAAGCGATACATATAGCACATGTGATTCCGAGAATAATGATGAAGAATATGAAGAGAATTTCAAAGTTGCTTTCGAGTCAATCAAATTTGATAGGGAATATGTAAAAAGTAATAATGGTACTGCTTTCATTACCGTTGACTTACAACAGGCTATGCCGTTGCCAAAATTAACATCAAAAGCCTTTTACTTGCGTCAAATGTAGTTCTACAATCTAGGAATACATATAATTTATAAAAATGTAGCCAAAGCCACATTTTGTACATGGACTGACGACGTTGCCCATCGATGAAGCTCAGAAGTCTGTAGTTCAATTATAACGGCAATAGAAACAGATGATGAGCAGAAAACAAAAGACGGTTTAATAGTATGGAGTGACTTTTGTGCTGGTCAGAACAAAAACTTTGCAATGATCTGCCTCTATCAGTTCCTTATATTGAAAGCATATTTCAAATCAATTGACCACAAATTTCCAGAAGTGGGACATACATATCTGGATTCAGATCGGGATTTCGGAAGAATTGAGAAGGTTCTTAGAAAACACGAAACAATATATGTACCAGACCAGTATCGGGATATCATCTGGAGTGTATCTCGAAAAAACAAAGTGATTGATATGACAAACCATTTCCGCCATACTGAAATGCTTGCAACAATGTTAAATTTGACAAACAAGAAGAAAAATTGTCTACAAAAGAAAGTTAGATTTAGGGATGGGATCAGATGGATTCGGGTTGAAGGATATGGATCTTATTTATATAAGGAAAATTATGATCAATCTTTGCCATTTAAAAGAGTAGATTTACTACGAAACAAGAAAATAGCAAGTTCACGAAATACTAGTATTCTTCTTCCTAGAAAAATGGGTAAAACAGGAACTATAACAAAAGAAAAAGCTCAAAATCTTAAAGAGCAACAAAAGTTTGTTCCAGAGGAACATCAATGGTTTTACAGCACTGTTATAAATGGAAATGATATGTAAATGACAGTAAAGCGTATAAAAAAGTTTGTTTACTTTATTTGGTTACTAAATCCAGAATATTGCAATGTTTTCTTAAATTTATAATTCAAAAAATGTGATTCAGATAGATGTTTGTGCATTTTATTACCATCATCCATTGACATGGTATGAAAAGTTTGATCTGAAATTTAGTGGATGAAGGTGTTAACTAAATAAAAGTGATAAAAAAACTAGTTAATTGATGGTTTTCACAGCTGATCATTTTATAATAGATATTTCAAACAAAAAAAAAACATTTGCTACCAAAAGAGAAACATTTTATCCATTGCATAAAAAACACTAGCCTTTGAACTTTGACTGCGTTTTTCTCAAAACAAATGATTTGTCAGTTAACACCTTTATCCACTGAGCCCTTCAATTAGATGTTTCATTTTGAATTTTCATTGCTTTGTTACCAGTTGTTTTCTGTCTGATCAATTTGATTTTTGTACTTCAGAATTTGTAAATAAAGTTAGGTCTAGTAACCACAAATGAACTCACGCTTTGAGGAGGGAGGAGTTTGAGAAATTGTTTTAGTTTGTGAAAAGGGAAAGGGGGGGGGGTAACGAGAAAAGGGACAGCCCACATCTAATTATGACAAAATGCTTATGAAAAATAGCGTGACAAATTGTTCAACGGATTTCCTCCGTCAGCTGCTGCTCTGATTGGAATTCAAAAATTTGGTTGTTTTAAAACCATACCCTAGTATACATGAAATACACCACCAGCTCAGTCTTTCCAGCCGAGGACTGCAGTTTCGTGCTTATTAGCACTCATCAGCCCGGCATAGGAAAGTGACTGAGCTGGAGGTGGAAAACCTCTTAAGGAAGCCAAGAGTGCCAAACAAGGTAACTAATAAAGAATTAGCGCAGACCAGACGAGTGACCGAAGCAATGGTTCGGTTCAACTCGAGGATTGAAGGCAAGGCATGGTATATTCAGTAAATTACCGGCCCAATAGCCAGGGCTAAAGCAGAAATACATGAAATACAAAGAGGTTTTCCATCTCCAGCTCAGTCACTTTCCTATGCCGGGCTGATGAGTGCTAATAAGCACGAAACTGCAGTCCTCGGCTGGAAATGACTGAGCTGGTGGTGTATTTCATGTATTTCTGCTTTAGCCCTAGCTACACTGTAAAAAAAAATCTGTAAAATTTACGGAAAAAAACTGTCAGCCAGGACGCCAGTTTTCTTCCGTTTATTTTACAGAAATCTTCCGTATTTTTATTATTTATTCAAGCTGATTTATTATTTTATGAAGATTAAAAAATGAAATTATGCTTTCATAAATCCATTTCAATATTTACTATACTACTACGAAATACATGTATACAAAGGTAAATTTTCGATTATGCCTCTGTAACAGATGACAAAAAAACATAATAATAAAATATTGATTAGGATGCAATGAAATGGAAGTTGCAAACGATTTAAGACTCACTCTCGCTTTAAATAAATATAAGATCAAAAATTCGAGCACGAGAACCAAAATCCAAACACGCGGGCGAAATTTCGAAGATTCGAAGAAAAACAAAGTACGCGGTGAGGCGATGGTAACAATTAACGCTTATAACCGGTTACAGATTCAAAAAAACAGAGAAATCCTGTATTTTATTACGAACAGTTTTTTTCTGTGAAAAATACGGATAACTTCTTCAAAATTTACAGGTTTTTTTACAGTGTACTGGGCCGGTAATTTACTGAACATACCCTAGTATCTCATAGCCATTTTCAAGTTTCTCTTACGACTGATTTCATTTACTCGTACAATGCTTATTTCTTGCTTTTTACATTTTTTTACTAAAAACCTTTGCTGCTTTTCATATGGTGAAATAAAAATGTCAGTATACGTGTTCTTTATTAGCTAAAATTTGGCGGCCGAATTCCCGAGAAGTATTACCTGAGAAATCGTCCGCCTCTGCTGTCGACCGACCCAGGCGTCACGGCAGTTTGGGTGGCCCCCCGATCTGTTTTCAACTACTCCGTGGTGGTCAGAGAGCCTCGATCCAAAATTCGAATCGAATATAGATATGAAAATGGTTCCGTCGACACCAAGATGCTGTTCAGGCCGTTTGGACAGAATCCAGAGTAAGTATAGTCAATACATCTCAAAAAACCTTTCCTAACTATTTAATTAACTAGAAAATCGGCCGTCAAGATATGACGAGTGAAAATTGCTTTTTCATTTGAACGTAAAAATTGCCTGTTTGGTGATATTTTGATGTTTGAAATTTTAACCGTAGCTCCAGTGGATAGCGTTAAATAGTTAAGTTACTGGATCCAGTGTTCAGCCCTACAAAATAAAGTTTTCCCTGCATGTGAAACATTTCCGAAAAATACGTGTACTCAATCATTGGCTGTTATGTGTTTGAGGACTAGAAAAATCGCCCGTCAAAGTATGACGGGTGAAAATTGCTTCTACATTCAAACAAAGCAATTGCTTGTCTGGTGATATTTTGATAGTTGAAATTTCAACCCTAATACCAGTGGATTAACCCTAAACTCCAGTAAGTAGCGTTCATTGTTGTTTGTTGACCATTTTTACCATAGACTAATAATAAGAATAGACCGAGCTATGGCAACCCTTTTGCTGCTCATAAACCAAACCATGTGACTGGTGGATATCCTAGCAACAGCGGGCGTTGATCGTAGCAGACGATCCACGCCCGCGAGAAATAAAATAAATAGAATTGATGGAACACGGAAGAATGATCTTTTATGGAGTCCGATTTGTAAATTTGTTAGTCTAAGTTGTAAATATTTTGTTAATATAGTGAGTTTTTCGTTTAGATAGTATTGTGCATTTTCTTTAGTCAATTTCAATAACTCTCTAATCAATTAAATTTGCAAGCGCCCAAAAAGAATCGACAAACGGTAAGATTTTTACCTACAATTTCAATTTAAGATACCGATTAGTACATTTTTGCGTTAACGCAAAACGTTTACGCCATTACGTTTACGCCAACGCTGACGTAGTAGTTCCGAATGAAATAAAAGTTACTGAAAACTGTGACCAAAAACTATTACTAATGTCAAAATAATGCATAACTAAAAAAAAACAGTTTAATCTCTGCACTTGAAATTTTTTTTTAATGAAAACACATTGTCTTAAAATACATGTCGAGTGTCAAACTATAGATAATGCTGCCATCTAGCAACCATGCTGCCAAAGTCTTCGCCAAGCCCTTCCACTAGTCACGTGATACATCTATGAACCAATTTTCTTCATCAGCAAGATTGAAAAAGCTCTGTCTACTCTTATTATTAGTCTGATTTTTACGTTTCTTCTTTCTCCTAAAATGAGTCTTTTACCAGTAAAAGTTAAGTTACCGGATCCAGTTCAGCCCTTTAAAATTAAAAAAAAAAAAAAAAAAAGCAACCTGCGTAACGAATAAATACCTTTGTGCTGAAAAATTTAAACAATCAGTAATCCAACAATTTATTAGAATCTAATCTCGGAATATCAATATTTCTGTTGGATTCGAATCGCATACGCATCCGATAATCGAGATTTCACTTTCAGGAACTTGCTACAAGTGTGTTCACTCAACTCAACTCGAATCTTAGTGTGATGTCGGTAAATCGACATACCAGGATAAAAGTGCTTTTTAACGTTGGATTTCTGATTATTTTAATTTCCCTGCATGTCAAATATTACCAAAAAATATTATCAAATTATCATATCATGGCGCAAGTTTCATTGTCGATGACGTCAGCGTTGATCTATCATTCGCTTTTATAAATATGAGGATGGTTATATTCAGTAAGTTACCGCCCTATAGCCAAGGCTAAGGCAGAAATACATGAAATACCCCACCAGCTCAGTCAATTCCAGCCGAGGACTGCAGTTTCGTGCTTATTAGCACTCAACTCCTATAGTCACTCCTATGCCGGGCTGCTGAGTGCTAATAAGCACGAAACTGCAGTCCTCGGCTGGAATTGACTGAGCTGGCGGTGTATTTCATGTATTTCTGCCTTAGCCCTGGCTATAGGGCGGTAACTTACTGAATATAACTGCCTTGCCTGCAATATTCGAGTTGAACCGAACCATTGTTTCGGTCACTCGTCTGGTCTGTGCTAATTCTGTATTAGTTACCAGTTTGTTTGGCACTCTTGGCTTCCTTAAGAGGTTTTCCACCTCCATCTCAGTCACTCCTATGCCGGGCTGCTGAGTGCTAATAAGCACGAAACTGCAGTCCTCGGCTGGAATTGACTGAGCTGGCGGTGTATTTCATGTATTTCTGCCTTAGCCCTGGCTATAGGGCGGTAACTTACTGAATATAACTGCCTTGCCTGCAATATTCGAGTTGAACCGAACCATTGTTTCGGTCACTCGTCTGGTCTGTGCTAATTCTGTATTAGCTACCAGTTTGTTTGGCACTCTTGGCTTCCTTAAGAGGTTTTCCACCTCCAGCTCATTCACTTTCCTATGCCGGGCTGCTGAGTGCTAATAAGCACGAAACTGCAGTCCTCGGCTGGAATTGACTGAGCTGGTGGTGTATTTCATGTATTTCTGCCGTAGCCCTGGCTATAGGGCGGTAACTTACTGAATATAACTGCCTTGCCTGCAATATTCGAGTTGAACCGAACCATTGTTTCGGTCACTCGTCTGGTCTGTGCTAATTCTGTATTAGCTACCAGTTTGTTTGGCACTCTTGGCTTCCTTAAGAGGTTTTCCACCTCCAGCTCATTCACTTTCCTATGCCGGGCTGCTGAGTGCTAATAAGCACGAAACTGCAGTCCTCGGCTGGAATTGACTGAGCTGGCGGTGTATTTCAATGTATGAGGATGGTTGTAATGACAAAAAGTTAAACTTCGTTTCTGTGATGGGATAGAGTTGTTTTATGTGTCTAATCTTTGTTATTTTTCCGGTAGCGAACTTGATTTGCCTGCAGCCGATGAGTTTCTAGACGAGGACGATCCCAAATGCAATGCCCGGTTTGTCAGTCCTGCCATTCGAGTGCAAGGTCATCTCACCCCCGTGGAAGAAGCTTGTATTGCCCCATGGCCTGGAATATGTAAGTTCCTTCTTGTGCGTTTCTCATACATTTTTATTATTTGATGTGCATTGTAATAATGTACGGGATCTTTCAGTGGCGTAGCTAGACCCGACTTTCGGGGGGGTTACCTCTTTTATATATATATATATATATATATATATATATATATATATATATATATATATATATATATATATACATACATATATACATATATATATACATATATATATGTATACATACATATATACATATATATATACATATATATATATATATATATATATATATATATATATATATATATATGTATAATCGCTTGGAATTTTTTCCTTTTCTTTTTTTTTTCTTTCTCTTCTCTCTTCTTTTTCTCTTTTTTTTGAGACTAACTTTTCGGGGGGGTTTTGTCCCCAAAACCCCCCCCCTTAGCTACGCCCCTGGGATCTTTGCGTATTGTACTCAGCAGTGTTCGAAAATATCATATTTTCGAATATATCCGATATTTTGATATTATTATAAGGTTCCGGTGCGACTTGACAATTGTTCTTGATTAGCCGTAAAACTTGCAGTCAATTCATTTTTTAATTGGTCTTGATTTGCTGTAAAACTTGCAGTCAATTCATTTTTTAATTGGTCTTGATTAGCCGCCATATCATTTTTAAATTGTTCTTGATTAGCCGCCAAACTTTCAGTCAAGTCACTTTTCACAGCATTAATTGCTTCCAGAAGTTGTTTTAATTGGTCATCCATTGCGCGAGTAATCACCATAAAAACAAAGTCTATAAATTCAAACAGTCTTTATGAAAAAAATGTCCAAAGTCACACTTACTCCAAGAAAGTCCAGAAGAAGCCCCACGTTGGGCGCCAATTGTAACGGTTCCGGCGAGACTTCCAACTTTCTTGAAATAACGACACAGTTCTTGAGAAAGCCACAGGAGTTTTATTTACACTATGTACAGGAAAGATCGTTAACAACTGCTTAATTAATCATCAGCAATTAAGCAAATATCACTCTACACCGTAAACTCAACGGTTACACACGTATTTACATCGAAATACGAAAAACAACACAGCGAAATGCCTCGCAATAAGCAGAGCTAATACACTCTCAGTACAAATTCTCAATCGAAACTGACTTTTTATCATGCGTAACGGCTTTTTATAACATCGAAAAGTTTCCACAATATTCCAAATGCTTCTAGTATCTTCTTTTCATTCACAAGCCTTATCAATGAAAAATAGGGGTCCGTATACTTCAACCGAATGTATAGGGGCTGTATATTCATTACAGGAAACTATTTACAGGTTAAGTTACTACAATAATTTTAGATGAAAGATAATTTAGTAAACGCCTAATTTAGCTAGCTTACGACAAATTAATCACAAAAATAATTACTATTTACAGAATTTGTAACTATATATATCGGATATTTTGATATATATCCGATATTTTCAACCAACACAAACTCAAGTCTTCAAAATAGTAAATGCATCTTCAAAACACTCTTTATTTCCATATATTGTTATTACAATATGTAGACTAAAAATTAAGGTTTCTTTTATTATATTTATATCTAACATTTCATTTGACATTTTAATCAATTTTAATGGAATTAATTTAGCATTAGCTGTTTTACTCATTTTTCTTCTGTTAGCTACTTTTACACAGTTATAATATGATTGAGAAATAAAAAATATGTATTAGTTGGCGCACAGTCATAGGACATTTTCTTTTTTTTCTGACCAACGTTTAATATTAAATTAAGCACTTTTAATCGGAATTAAAATTGTTACATTATTAATAATTTTATAAATGTAAAATAAAAAAGGAATACTATATTACTTTGTTATATTACTGATGTATTAATACATCTTTAAAATATAGTATATAACTTTTTGGTTATTTTCAAAAATAAATGAACAATACGAGGGTTAGCTGAAAAGTTTCCTTCCTTGATATGAAGATGGCAGCACTAGTAGTTCAAAGTGGGGTGTCCGTATTTTAGGCGTTCTATGGTAGCTCGGAACAGAAATTGGCGCCAATTTTAGCTCAAATTGTTTGTTTGACAGCCATGTTTTTTGAGTTGCTGTGGCAGTTTTTACGAAAATGGAAAAAATCGATTATTGAGCTGTCATTTGCCGCTTGTTTTTGAAGGGGAATACGCCTGCTCAGATTAAAGAGGAGCTGGATGCTGTGTATGGGGACTCTGCTCCATTATCTACCACAGTGAAATTTTTGGCAGCAGAACTTAAACGCCAGCTTGGGCGACGATGAACGTTCGGGTCGGCCCAAAACTGCTACCGCTGACGAAAACATCGCCAAAAATCATCATATGGTGCCGGATGACCGTAGGTCGAAGGTTGGGGAGACAGCAGAACATCTCCAAGGAACGTGCTTGCCACATTTTGAACGAAGAATTGGGCTGCACGTTGGGTGCCGCGTTTGGACCACAATTGGGTCCGAATGAGCATTTGCAGTGCCCTGTTGGCGCGATTCCGGCGCAACAAAGCGGAATCTTTCCGACGACTGATCACTGTAGATGAAACCTGGATCCCCCACTACACCCCTGAAACAAAACGACAGTCAAAACAGTGGGAGAACCAGCTCCAAAAAAGGGCAAGACAGTTCCTTCTGCAGGAACAGTGATGGCAACAGTTTGTTGGGATAGCCATGGAATATGGAATTCATAGACTACCTTGAAAAGAATAAAACCATTACAGGAGCATACTATGCCCCTCTCCTTGAGAAATTAAACCATGAAATTGAGGGAAAACGGCCCCATTTTTGAAAAAGAAAAAAGTTCTTCTTCATCCAGACAATGCTCCAGCACACATCTCAGCGGTTTCAATGGCTAAATCCATGAATTGAAATATGAACTGATTGAGCACCCACCCTACTCACCAGACCTGGTCTCAAGTGACTTTTTTTTGTTCCCTAAGCTGAAAGAAGCTCTTGGGGGACAAGGGTTTTCTTCAAATGAAGAGGTGATGAATTTTGTCAACAGTTATTTCAAAGGGAAAGACTCATCGTACTATTTGGATGGGTTAGAAGGGTGGGAGCATCACTGGATCAAGTGTGTGGACTTACAACGAGACTATGTTGAAAAATAATAGTCAGCTTGGAAAGTAAATATCGTTTTCCTTTGTCAGGTCGGAAACTTTTCAGACAACCCTCGTATTACTATGATTAATATAATTTTTCTATTGAAAATACCGTGGTTGAAAAAATAAATGTCGAAAGTATCAAAATATCATGATATTTTCAAAATAAATATCTGATATATATCGTGATATATATCATGATATATATCGACTGATATATATCGGCGAACCCTGGTACTCAGAGCACTCTATTATACTGTAGAGGGATCGTAAAATATTGATCGTAGAGTGCAATAGGGCCACTCCACGGAAAACGGAAATTTTGTCCGGCACGTGACATATCATATATTAAAGAAAAAATGATAATTTAAAAGGATAATGATAAAAATGTCATTGCTTAACAAATTAGAAACGAATGTAATGATTCCTTAAGCAAAAAATTTCGGTATTACTTTTTTGAATAATTACTTTTTGATGAAATATATGAACCGTCACGTGACTTTTTCGTGGAATGGTCAACACATAACTGTTTTCTTCATTAGTTTAAACTATTGTTTCTCAACAAGTGATATATGTTTCCTTTACATTGGCTCGTGACGCATGCAAATAAATTAAATTTTAAAGAAAAAAATATTTAAGACATTTGCTTACCCCTGTTTAATTAAAATATTAAGAGACGTGACAAACTGTTTTAGAAATGTAGTTTTCTTTTTGTCTTATGGCGCTTGCTAGAAAAAGACAGAACAGAACGTCGTGTTAAGTGCACTAACTGAAACAAAAAGATTTAAAACAACGTAGCGGCTTAGCTTGTCTCTTGACTTCAGAGGCTTAAAGAGTTCAAAACGTTTTCAGAACGTAAATACATAAGTTTCTGCTCAATTCTAGTGTAAAATAAAAAATATGTGACGATATCTACAGTCTGCCCACCACAGAAGAACTGGAATCAGCCTGGATGGATGTGTGTGACTTTTATAAATTTAAATTTTCAAATAGATTTGGGATGAATTTTGTTCGTTTCATCACAGCCAACTCTCAGTTAGCTATATGGTTACTCACAAGCTGTGTCTTCAACCAAGGGCGGATCCAGAAATTTTTCAAGTAGGGGACGTTTGATTTTTACCTTACCTTTACCTATGTATCTGATTTACACCTGCTTGGGGGAGGGACTACCATATCATTTTCATTTAAAACAACTAAAAAATAGAGATTTAGCCCAGGAGGTCCCCAAACCTATTCCTTTCCATTTACTTTAAAAGAAGTATTCCAAAATTGTGTTTTAGAATTTCAATTTCGTGTTAATTCTGGAGTAATTTTTCAATATCCTCACCCCCTCACGTCGTTGAAGGTCGTCTAAAACTGCTTTTTGAAGCTTCAGTTTCGAAAAATTACTGGAGGAAAGTCACTGAACCTATTCCTTCCCCAACACTACCTGAGATGTCTACAATCGTGTCTTTAACATTTAATTTTTTTTTAATGCTCGAAGGAAGGCCTTCAAACTCCTCCCCCTAACATCGCTAAAGATTGTCTAAAATTGCATTTTTGAAGCTTCAACTCCGAAAAGTCTCCAAGACAAGGGCGCCCATATGCAAAATTGTAAGGGGGGGCTCAAATATTTTCCTCATGGTTTAGCTGGATATTTTCTCCATAGAAACAGATTTCAGGACAGATTAGAGTCATTAAAATTTGACATTTTTAATAACTTATTCATTAATGGCTGGAGAAGAAATGTTTTTACATTTTTGCAAAGAAAAAAAGTACTAAAAGCAAGGAAGTTCCATTTTCAAAGGGGGGGGGCTCGAGCCCCCCCTTGCCCCCCTATATGGGCGCCCATGCTCCAAGAGAGAGATTAAAAGCCCCACTCTTTTCCTTAACGTCATTAAACATGGCCTGCGCTTTCGCTTTAGGACTTCAATTCGGAAAAAATTCCGACCCTCGCCCTTTCCCTTGTATCCGTCCTTGCCAGCAACACGATAAACAGGGGATTGAACGAAAGACAAGCGCAGCTTCATGCTTTCCAGTTAACTGGGCATTCACGGCGCATGCCACGTGGAAGATGAAAGGGAGACAGTACGAGAGTGTAGACACTCTTAGAAAACTACGAGGTGCTTTCCAAGCGCATTCCACTCATGTTTTCTGCAGGACTTAGATCAGTAGATTTAGCAAGCTACATCCTGGGGCACCTAGAAGGGAGGTTACGGCGACCTCCAAAAAATACTTTATCCGCTATTTTTTTCTGAAAATTCGACAAATTTTTAGACGTAATTACTGTTTGACCATGGATTGTATGTAATTTGGCAATCGGCCAGGTAAAGACGATTCCATCTGAATGAATCTCGCCGGGGCAAAGGGGAAATAGTAATGGGATATCGACACACGCGTTTTATAATGCGATGTCACTAGTGTCTTATTCCAAGGGCACCCATATGGGGGGGGGGGGGGGGTAAAGGGGCACAAGCCCCCTAGAAATAAAAAGTTAGTTGCTTTTAGTGGTTTTTTTCTTTGCGAAAATGTATAAAAATTTCTTTTTCAGCCATTAATGAATAATTTATTAAAACTATCAAATTTTAATATCTCTAATCTGTACTGAAATCGGTTTCCACGGGGAAAATATTCTGATAATCCATGGAGAAAATTTTTGAGCCCCCCCCCCCCCTCAAAATTTTGCATATGAGCGCCCTTGCCCTATTCATTTATTGCATTCTCTAAAATAAAATGAGGGGAAACAAAAATAGTTACTATGGAAACATCAAAAAGAAAAAATGTTTCATTTCGTTCGGGAATGTAAAAGCAAAATGGTAAGCTCAAAATTATGTTGTGAAAAAATAAATCAATTATTTTTTGCAGTGAGAATATACTTTAGATTAAGAACCATCTTCACAAAACTGGGGCTAAATAATAGAGAGGTAAATGTGCACATCTGTAACAAACTAACTAACACCCCTATAAACTAATAGATGCGTCCATTTCCACCTATTAACCGGATATTAGCCTTTCCATCTAATCGATGGTCAGACAGTAAAGTACTTTAAAAAAAAAAAGAAAAAAAAAAAAAAAACGATGCTTTGCAACAAAGTTACATAAGATTTTTCACCGCAAACATTTTATCATTTTAATGTAGCTGCAGTGGTGTCGAACTGACACTTCAAATGCGCCATGTTGTTTATTAAATTGCTAGAATTTACAATTAGAGCTAGAGTTAACAATCTTACAGAGCTAGAAGCATCATTACATAGCTAGAGTCTACAATCTTACATTTAATTAAAATAAAGGGTGAATGTTTGCCGCATTTATATCCCGTTCTTGCCATCGCAATTTGGAGTTATTATTTACTAGTGGTACCCGCACGGCTTTGCCCGTAATAGAAAAGTTAAAAGGTTTTTTGGTTCGCCTGTATATTTACAAATATTGTATGGTGAATTTTATCGCCAATTGGCATGTACCCATGTTACGGTTCCACGTTATGATAATTTCGTAATTTACTCGTCCATCTTATGATATTTTTGTTCTTAAAATTGAAATAGAAAAAGAACAAAATCGAATTTTCGAAAAATCGCTCCGAGGCGCATACCCCCATGCTACAAACTAACTTTGTGCCAAATTTCATGAAAATCGACCGAACGGTCTAGGCGCTATGCGCGTCACAGAGATCCAGACATCCTACAGACATCCTCCGGACAGAGAGACTTTGAGCTTTATTATTAGTAAAGAAGTGAATATCATTTTTTTTTACTCTACGAAATTTGTCCGGACTAACCGGAGATCCGGATTAACGGAGGGTCGGGTAAACGAGGTTCTACTGTACTTATGTGTGCATTCTCGTGTTTTATAATGCTGCAAAATTTGGAGTTGAGGAACTACGTAATCTCAAGTGACGCGTGTTCAACAATCAGGCTTAAAAAAAAAAAAAAAAAAAAAAAAAAAAAAAAAAAAAAAACGTACAATTTGGGGGCGGAGTGCAAAAAAGTAACCAGAAAGGAAACATTTTAAATACCCCGATTACAGAATAAGCCCCAAAACAAAAGCCAGATTTTCATTTGTTCTCATTCGAGAAAAAAAATGGCAGCAGATCTTTCTTAATGATTTTCTTCACGCTACGAATTTTAATAAAAGCATTATTACGGAAAGTTGAGGTGAAGCACTGATAATAATTTGAATGAAGGAAAGCCTTCGATAAATAGGGATGTTATGTCGAAATCTAAGTGTCACGGTTTGTAAATGATAACTCCGCTGATTATTATCGGAAGATTATGTTAAATAGCCAAACATAAAGACCGGAAAATGACGAATCTATCGATACCTGGTTCGATGGTCAGTTCACTGGTGTTCGGGAGAAGTAACTTGGACATAGATACATACATAGATACATACGCTCAGTTTTTAATGATATAAGATAAGCATTCAAAAAATGCTCAGGTTATCATAAATTGGAATCACTTATGGCTCCCCCGAATAAAATGAAATTTTTCTTTCATTTTTAAACAAACAAACCAATAAACTTGAAACAATTTCAACTTCTCAAAAAAAAAAAAAAAAAAAAAAAAGGATATTAAAGGATCACAAATAAAACCGGAAAACATCTTATATGATTTTGACCTGCTGCTAGCTTTAATCTCAAAGACGTTTCTTTTAGGTAATCAATCATAAGGTCCTGTAACACTTCCTTCGGTAGTTCATGATGCTAAACTTGAATTATTGTTTAGAAATGTCGCTACTGCATTTACACGTAAAGATAAGTTTAATCATGGCCCCACTAGATGGCGCTGACGCTTAACGGGCCCTGACAATTTATGACATTTCTGTGTTAAACCGATGCAGCTCATGCATCCACCAATCGATGTCCACGTTTCAAAAATTGTTTACTTTTGATTGGACGTCACCCATTTTGACAGCAAGAGGTGCTGAACGGAACCCCTGCATCCACCAATCAATGGCAACGTAATGGGAACAGAGGCTCGCTTTACTTGTTGCCATGGGTTTAAGCGATTGTCACGGCCTATAAGAATTAAGTGGGGCCATGATTTAATCTAAAAATGACTGCTATTGTAGCCTTTTCTTTTAATGTTAAATTTCTCAAACTTGCAATACTATGCCCTAGATCGCACCTGAAGTCGCTTCCGTCATCTTGGGGCTAAGCGCTGCTTCGTTCCTATGTCTGCTATATAACATAAAGTAGCATAGTTTCCATCTTGATTGTGAAGTAATATCGAGTTAATAAAAATCCAATCTAGAAGCAAAACACGCTTCTTTATCATATCGGACATAGGAAGAAAACGGCGTTTAGCCCCAAGGTGGGGGACATGTCTCTGCTTTACTTTGGCCAATGATGTAGTTGCGACGTCCCTCTTTAGATCATAGATTTAGATCCCCTTGTCATAAATGCAGGTGTACATAAGACCCCTGGTGCAAAAAAATTTTTTTTAATGAAATTTTGGAGAGAAAACAGCTATTCATATTATATTTAGATCGTGGTTAGCACGAGAATCTTGTTACAAATCCTGTAAATAGTAAATATTGTAGGAACGTAACCTGTAAATAGTTTCCCGTAATGAATATACAACCCCTTTTTCATTCGGCTAAAGTATACGACCCCTATTTTCTTTCTTTTCATTGATAACGGTCAACGCATTTCGAGAAGCGTGTGGAATATTTGAGAAAATTCTTTTCGGTGTATTTAAGCCGTTAGCGATGGATAAACAGTTTAGTTTCGATTGATATTTCGAACTGAGAACATTTTGCTCTGTTTATAGCGAGGCATTTCGCTGTGTTGTTTTCGTATTTGGAAGTAAATACGTGTGTAAACGTTGAGTTTACGGTGTTGTGTGATAATTGCTTAATTGCTGATGAATAATTTAGCAGTTGTTGAAGATCTTTCCTGTACGTAGTGTAAATAAATTTCCTGTGTTTTTATCAAGAACTGTGTTTTTATCAAGAACTGTGTTTTCTTTTCAAGAAAGTGGAAGTCGCACCGAATCCGTTACAAATTGGCGCCCAACGTGGGGCTTCTTCTGGACTTTCTTGGAGTAAGTGTGACTTTGGACATTTTTTTTCATAAAGACTTTTTGAATTTGGACTTTATTTTTATGGTGATTACTCGCGCAATGGATGAACAATTAAAACAACTTCTTGACGCAATCAACTCTGTAAAAAATGAATTGGCGACTAACCAGGAACAGTTAAATAGTGATTTAACTGCTAAAATTACTACAAGTCAAAATGAAATAAAAAGAGACCTAACGTCGATGAAAACCATGATGGAGAATCAACTAACCGCCATGGGAGATAAAGTTGATGCTCTGGAAGAAAAATTTGATACTGTGGAAGAGCGTATCGCCAGTGTGGAAAATAAGTTGGAAGAAGAAGACAAGAAATTTACTTCATTTAAGGAAGAAATAATTAAAGACATGGAACGGAGATTGGTGACCGCGGAAAGCAGTTCTGTACAGTTTGGCGCTCCCACATCTGTTGCTCGACCGTCCATTAAACTGGCCACATTTGATGGGAAAAGTTCGTGGCAGGTATACAAGACCCAATTCATGATAGTGGCGGAAGCGAACGGATGGGACTCTGCTACCAAGGCCTGCCATCTTGCAGCATCCCTGAGAGGTGACGCAGCGGACATTCTTCAGACCCTTCCGGACAGCCAGCGCCTGGATTTCGCCGCCCTCACATCTGCGTTGGAGCTTCGCTTCGGTGAGAAGTGCCAGAAAGATTTCAGCAGACTCCAGTTGAAGTCCCGTTTCCAGAAAACCGGGGAGACCCTGCAAGAGCTAGCGGCGGACGTCGAGAGACTGTCTCATCTTGCTTTTTGCGACTGTCCTGCGGATGTTCGAGACAACCTCGCACTCAACTACTACATCGACGGGGTTCGAGATCCGGAAATCCAGAAAGCTCTACGGATGGCGGATGTCAAAGACCTGAGTTCTGCTGTTGTGTATGCGATGAAGTTGGAGGCCGCCCAGCAAGCAACCCGCAAGGATCGCCATTCAATCCGCGGCGTGAAAACTGATGAGCCTGATCCGGTTTCGTCACGCTTTGCTGAACTGGAAAAGCAAATAAAAGAAATTGCAGGAATCCTCAAAAGGACTTCGGCTCCCAAGTACCAAAATGGACAATCACTTAAGTGCTGGAAATGTGGCGGCGAGGGTCACTTACGAAGAAACTGTGAAGCTCGCCAAGAAACCAGAGGGAAGAGCACCTCCCCCTCCCAGGTCCAGGAAAACTAAGCCATGGCAATCTCGCGGGGCGGAGGTCGCCAAATTGGAATGAGCCCCATCTTAAAGTTTTCCAGATTTCATCGACGAGTGGCGGCAGTAATGGACTGTTTGTTTACGCATACGTAAACGGGTTTCCTTGCGAACTGATTATTGACACTGGAGCCAATGTTACAATCATTAGAACAGATGTGGCTCGTCAATTTGGACTCAACATTCTATGGACGCCGCCCTGCGTTACCCTCCAAACTGTGACAGGTGACAAGATCGAGATTGAAGGTAAAGTAAACTTAGAAATTGTGTTTGGAAATGCCACTTACCATCATACGGCATTCGTTGCTGCTATCACAGACCCCTTCATTCTCGGATTGGACTTTTTAAAGAAGTATGACTTCAACCTCGACTTCAAGACAAATGAGCTGCACTCGATGAGAGAAGACATAGCCGTTTTCCCCGCAGAAAGTGATGTAAAATCCGCTCATCAAATAATAGCCCAAACAGATTTATCGATTCCCTCAAGGTCAGAATCATTAATACCTGGCTCCATTGAAGAAAGCAATAGTTTTCGATTTGGACTCATTGAATACCCCAACTTAAGCAATAGCCCAAAAGGAGTGCTGGTAGCATCTACGCTGGTGGACCTTTCTAAAGATGTAATTCCTGTGCGAGTCGTCAACGTGAGTGAAAAGCCAAGGAATATCCGGAAAGGTGAAGTGCTGGCAACTTGTACTCCAGTAAACTGCATCATTAGAAGAATCAATTCCCACGAGACTGTGTCTTCTGAGTCCTTGACATCGAAGTTAATTGGGAGTGCACCCTTATCGAAAGATCAAAGAACTGCTGCGGAACAATTGGTGGATGACTTCAAGCATCTGTTTTCATCTACATCTGAGGATGTTGGCCGTACGAATTTAACGCAGCATAGGATCTACACTGGAGAACACCCCCCTATTAAACAGCATCCAAGACGACTACCGTTCGCCAAGAAGGAAGAGGTTGAGACCCTCCTGAAAGAGATGAAGGAGAATGATGTAATCGAACCGTCATCCAGTCCTTGGGCCTCTCCCATCGTCTTGGTCCGAAAGAAAGACGGCTCCACCAGATTTTGTGTCGATTACCGACGACTGAATGAAATCACCAAGAAAGACAGTTACCCTCTTCCACGGATAGACGACACCTTAGACACTCTTTCCGGACGCAAGTGGTTTTCGACCCTGGACTTGAAGAGCGGCTACTGGCAGGTTGAGATACACCCTGATGACCGAGAGAAGACAGCGTTTACAACTGGACAAGGCTTATGGCAGTTTAAAGTGATGCCCTTCGGCCTCTGCAATGCACCAGCTACGTTCGAGCGTCTTATGGAGACAGTGTTAAGAGGACTTTCCTACGAATCCTGTCTGGTCTACTTAGACGATATCATCATCGTGGGACGCAGTTTCGAAGAACATCTGGCAAATCTTAGGAAGGTGCTGCAAAAGCTTAAGGAAGCCAATCTGAAGTTAAGCCCGTCCAAATGTAATTTGTTCCGCCGGGAAGTGAACTACCTTGGTCACATCATCTCTTCTGAGGGTGTACAAACCGATCCAGAGAAGGTATCTGCGGTCAGGAGTTGGAGTCGTCCCGAAAACATCCATGAGTTGCGAAGTTTCCTGGGGCTCTGCACGTACTACAGGAAGTTTGTGAAGGGTTTTTCCAACATTGCACGACCTTTGCATAAGCTGACGGAGAGCAAGCAAAAGTTTGAATGGTCAAAAGAATGCGAAGATGCATTTCTACGACTGAAGGAGGCTTTAACATCAACGCCTATCCTCGCCTATCCTCAGCCTGAAAAATCCTTCATCCTGGACACTGATGCGAGCAACGAGGGAATTGGAGCTGTTTTATCCCAAGAGATTGACGGAAATGAACATGTCATCGCTTACTGGAGCAAATGCTTATCAAAGTCGGAGCGAAATTACTGCGTCACCAGAAAGGAGTTACTGGCCATAGTGAAAGCTGTAGAACACTTCCATCATTACCTCTATGGCCGAAAATTTCTGCTTCGGACCGATCATGCCTCGTTAACTTGGCTTTTAAACTTCAAGAATCCAGAAGGCCAGATAGCCAGATGGATACAGCGGCTCCAGGAATATGACATGGAGATCAAGCATCGAAAAGGGTTATCTCACGGGAATGCTGACGCTTTATCAAGGAGACCCTGTCCTGAGAACTGCCACTATTGTTCCCGAATCGAGAAACAGTATGGAACGACTAGCCCTACCGCCTATCAGGTGACAGTGACTCCAACATCATCAGAACCTGATCCATGGAGTGATGACCAAGTTCGAAAAGATCAACTTGAAGACCCTGACATAAAACCAATTTTAGAGTTCATGGAAAGGGACAGTCGACGCCCTAGCTGGCAGGACGTTTCCATCTTCAGTCCTGCAACAAAAAGATACTGGGCTTTATGGAACTCACTCCATTTACGGAACGGCGTGCTACACCGGAAATGGGAATCTGACGACGGCAAGACATCTAGGTGGCAGTTACTACTTCCTCGATCCAGGATTTCAGATGTTCTGAAAGAAATACATAGTAGTGCGACTGGAGGACATTTTGGTGTCTTGAAAACTCTCAATAAAGTTCGGGAGCGCTTCTTCTGGAGCAAGGCGAAGGATGACGTGGAGAAGTGGTGCCATTCTTGTGACGCCTGTGCTGCTCGTAAAGGACCGAAGAAGAGAAGCAGAGGGAAGCTACATCTGTACAACGTTGGAGCTCCTTTCGAACGAATTGGGATCGACATCCTGGGTCCTCTACCAAGAACTGCTGATGGGAACAAATACATTCTTGTTTCCATCGACTACTTCACCAAATGGCCGGAAGCATATCCCATTCCAGATCAAGAGGCTACTACCGTAGCAGAGACTCTAGTCCAACATTGGATCTCGAGATACGGAACACCTTTGCAGATTCATTCCGATCAAGGGAGGAATTTCATCTCTGCTGTGTTTAAGGGCCTATGTCAAATTTTCGGAATTGAGAAAACTAGGACAACACCACTACACCCACAATCGGACGGCATGGTGGAGAGATTTAACCGCACAATCCTGAATAATCTCTCACTTATGGTATCCAGAAATCAACAGGATTGGGACAAGAAGCTACCTTTGTTCCTGCTGGCCTACCGCAGTGCTGTCCACGAGACTACCGGATATGCTCCATCTCAGATGCTCTTCGGACGAGAGCTTCGGCTACCTTGTGATCTCGTCTTCGGTCGTCCTCCGGATGCGCCTTCATCGCCTGAGGAGTACATCCAGGATCTCCAGGCCCGGTTGGAAGACGTTCATAACTTCGCACGAGAGCGAATCAACATCGCGGCGGAGAAGATGAAGACCCGATACGACACAAGGTCTACTGGACATGAATTCAACGAAGGCGACAAGGTTTGGTTATGGAATCCCATCCGACGGAAAGGTCTTTCACCCAAATTGCAGTCGCATTGGGATGGACCCTACAAAGTCGTTAACCGACTGAATGACGTCGTAGTGAGGATCCAAAAATCACCTAATGCAAAACCTAGGGTTGTACATTATGATCGGTTAGCCCCATACTATGGCCATAGTTCATGAGTATTACGTAAACAACCATGGTTGATAACATAAAAGTTGTAGATAATTTTTGCTTTTAATGTTTAGTAATATTTCTTGTTATTATTGTGTTTTCTGTATCTGTTAGTTATTAATTAATGTGTATATTTGTAAACTTGTGATAGAAGTTTGGCACCCTTTCTGGGGATTGTACTGCCCGGGACGTGCAGTCCTTAGGAAGGGGGCAATGTTACAAATCCTGTAAATAGTAAATATTGTAGGAACGTAACCTGTAAATAGTTTCCCGTAATGAATATACAACCCGTTTTTCATTCGGCTAAAGTATACGACCCCTATTTTCTTTCTTTTCATTGATAACGGTCAACGCATTTCGAAAAGCGTGTGGAATATTTGAGAAAATTCTTTTCGGTGTATTTAAGCCGTTAGCGATGGATAAACAGTTTAGTTTCGATTGATATTTCGAACTGAGAACATTTTGCTCTGTTTATAGCGAGGCATTTCGCTGTGTTGTTTTCGTATTTGGAAGTAAATACGTGTGTAAACGTTGAGTTTACGGTGTTGTGTGATAATTGCTTAATTGCTGATGAATAATTTAGCAGTTGTTGAAGATCTTTCCTGTACATAGTGTAAATAAATTTCCTGTGTTTTTATCAAGAACTGTGTTTTTATCAAGAACTGTGTTTTCTTTTCAAGAAAGTGGAAGTCGCACCGAATCCGTTACAATATTATATTTAGATCGTGGTTAGCACGAGAATCTTATGTGATGATTAAACTTTGACTCAATAAGCGCGTATCACTTCACTATTGATCATTCTACTGGTTATGAAGCAGATAGTTTTTTTCTCACAAAAATACTATTCAATATTTCGGGGTTTTTTTGCAACTTTATTTCATGCTAACTTTCCCTGTTACAAAATTTTTATGCCTTTTTTTTATTTTTAATCGGCTACTAGGAGTCTCAGTTCAGAAGCTCCTTCGTTATCTGATTTACCTTTTTATTTTCGTCTGATGAATTTTGCAAGTTACATATTTTTCTTGTGGTTTCTTTTTTTTTTCCCCACTCACCGTCTTAGATTTATTTCTTAAGAAAAATTCTCTCTCCTGTCCTTTCTGACTGCTTTTAAATCGTGAAGAATTTGGCTTGCTTTCTAAGGAAGGATTTTTATTTTTATTTTTTATATCCTTTCTTTCCAAGTTGTTGCAGCAAAAATTCACCAATATTTTCCTAACTTATTCACCCTTAGTATTTTTTGCATTTCATAATTTGTGAACTTATTTCGTACGAAATTTCTTTCTCTCTTTCTGAGCTTCTTCTATTCTCCTTTCTTCTCTCAGGCTTCTGTTCTCCTTTCTTCTCTTAGGGTTCTTTTCTCCTTTCTTCTCTTAGGGTTCTCTTCTCCTTTCTTCTCTCAGGCTTCTGTTCTCCTTTCTTCTCTTAGGGTTCTCTTCTCCTTTCTTCTCTCAAGTTTCTGTTCTCCTTTCTTCTCTTAGCGTTCTCTTCTCCTTTCTTCTCTCAAGCTTCTGTTCTCCTTTCTTCTCTTAGGCTTCTCTTCTCCTTTCTTCTCTTAGGGTTCTCTTCTCCTTTGTTTTCTTAGGGTTCTCTTCTCCTTTTTTTTCTTAGGGTTCTCTTCTCCTTTGTTTTCTTAGGGTTCTCTTCTCCTTTGTTTTCTTAGGTTCTCTTCTCCTTTGTTTTCTTAGGGTTCTCTTCTCCTTTGTTTTCTTAGGGTTCTCTTCTCCTTTGTTTTCTTAGGGTTCTCTTCTCCTTTGTTTTCTTCGGGTTCTCTTCTCCTTTGTTTTCTTAGGATTCTCTTAGGGTTCTCTTTTCCTTTCTTGTCTCAGGATTCTCTTCTCCTATGATTATTACTTCATTTTTTTAAAACAAAAATATCAAGAGAGATACATACTAACTTTATTAACATTAGATAACATTTTTTTACTTCTCTATCCTTAATGTTCGCTAATATTTCCTATTCTTACTTTTACAGACATTTTCCAGTTCAACAATAGTTACAGTTGGTTCACCTCTCGGCGGATCATATTTAGGATCAAATCCATCCCTCTAGAGTCCTGATCTTCACCAGCTATAGGCCCTGTGACTTTTATTAATTGTAGTAATCTATTTCATGTACCCTCTTGTTTTGTCGCGTGTGTGATATTTCTAACCCGTTATTGAAAATCCTCTTTGTTGAGCTCTGTATTGATCTTGTTATTTTATTAAATTAAATATTTTATTCATTGTTTGTGGTTGCATGCGAGTTTGTTATTTTCTGAATCATTGAACTAAGGCGAAAAATTTCTGTAAGTAGTATTAAGCATGTGTCTCTTATTAAATAGTTTCATTTTCTTTTACCCCTTTTATCTTCTTTCTCTTTATTGAGCAATCACGATTGCTTATTGTTCTCACTTGACTGTTTTGATGTGCTATCATTTTATTTTCCCGCCAGCACCCTTTGCAGCATCACCTTCGACCGGCCGCCTCACGATGCTGCTCCTCTAGCGAGCAAAGTCTCCAGGTTACGTCCATATCCTACACTTACACGCATACATACACGCACGTACACACACACATATACAGACACATACACAAACACATACACACACTCAAACACATACACACACACCTACACGCAACTACCCACACACTTATATCTGCCCACAGACACAAACACATATGCCTGCACACACGTGTACATTCCCCCCCCCCCACACGCAAACACTCATACACACAACTACCCACACACTCATACCTGCACGCAGACACAAACACACATGCCTACACACATACCCCTACACACAAACACACATGCCTACACACATACACATACCCCCTACACACAAACACACATACCCCCCCCCCCCCGCCCCACACACACTCGTGATTGCGAAAAACATAATTTGAATTCAAGATGTCAAGATTCAAATTATTTTTTTTTACTTCTCTTTTCACTCACCTTTTAGATTTTTACATTCTACGCCGGATTTAGACTTGTCGTTTCCCTGAGATACATCTGGTCCCTTTTCTGTCGGTGGTGAAAAAAGTCATATTCGGCTTTTTTTTCTCCATTACGATATTTCTCTTTTCTCTGATACCTAAATCCATACTTTTTACTTATTTTTTACCGTGTAAAAAATAAGTAAAAGCATGTGTGCAGTGCTATCCTTTTTGGACTAATCTTAAGCGGGGGAATGGTATCAAGAAAGTGATGCAGGCAGGACTCCCCTGTAAGTGGGAAAAAGAAAATCCTCAATTTTAGGGGGTCTTAGGAAATTTCGAGTACAGTAAAACCTGTAAAGTTGACCACCTGCCTATGTTGACAGCTTTTGTCAGGAACGGAATTAGTCCTACATTATATAATGAAGGAAAACCTCTGTAACTTGACCACCTCTCTATCTTGACCACCTGTCTATCTTGACCACTAATGTACACCAAATTTGGTTCGAAGTATTGTAAAAAACCATTTGTAAGTTGACCACTTGGTTAATTTTTTTTTAAAACTTAAACAAGCAATTTATTTTATTATTATTACTTTTTTATAGCTTTCCGAGAATAATTTTAATGCTTTGATGCCTGACCAGCAATTTACCAACTAAATAAAACAGCAGCATAAAGCTTATGCTACTCTTTATTGTTCAAACTTGTTTTCCTTTGTTGTCCTATTTAAGATAGCCTTTTGTACTCTGTCCAATGAAAACAGTTGACAGTTGAAAAGTAAAGCCTTTTCTTGCAGTTGCAATATTTTGGAGCAAAAGAGTAGTAAAAATAATTGTGCTGAAGAGTAAAGTTACTTATTTCTGGTGCAAAGGATTAAGAGATACGACATTTTCATTTTCAACTGTCTTTATGAACTAGGAGAGCCCGGCTTGTTGCTCTTTGTGTTATAAATTTTTCATAAAGTGACTTCAAAAAGGATGTTTGTTGAACTTGAGATTGATAAAAAGTATGAAATATTAAAATTAATTTCAAAGGGAGAAAGCCAGAGAAAATTAGCTGACACATATGGAATTTCTAAAACTACGGTGCCTAATATAGTAAAAAACGAGGAAAAAATAACATATTTGAATAGCATTTTTAATTATTGTTTCAAAGTATAACGTTAAACAATAAATGTGAGTTGAACAGAAAAAGCAAGTGTGAATTTTTTCAAAGAATGATTACATGGTGCAAGAAACGACAAAAAATAAACTAGTATGTTGTGGCCATTACGAAACTTTCTTCTATATTTTTCTTTTTTTCTGATTCCTCCCCATGCTTGACGAGGAAGCAATATTCCCAACAAAAAACAAAATTACACATGCAAAAACTTGACGACCATCCCAATGTCTGAATTATTGCAAAAGCAAAGCAAAGAGCGAAAATTGAAAGTTACTTTAAAAGCCTTGCTTGAATTAATTACAAATATTTTATTTGTTAACAAACATAAGATGGCAACAGTTAAAAATTTTAAATCATTGAGATAATATTTCCGATCATTTCCATACAATTAAAATCACGAGAAATACGCAGACGACAATCTATTACGATTTATCTTACTTATTGTTGCATTAACAAAGCTATTTTTATTCGCAAAAAAAAAAAAAAAAAAATCAACACCTCTTGGTGCGATTGGCGTCAAAATTGAACCAAAGCCTGTTTACATATGGATTCACATATATTCCAAATTTCAACCAGAACGTAGCATTACTTTTTGAGATAGGGCACTCACAATGGAAAAAAAGAACGGGCCGATTGCGCTACCCCCCCTTTTTAGCTGTTGACACCAAAATAAAATCAGCTCTTATACACACTAAGGACTACTTGCCGATAAATTTTTCTTTCATTCCGTTCATTATTTCTTGAGATAAAGCAGTCACAATTGACGACAAAAAACGTTCTATAGCTCAACGGTTTGGGGTCAAAATGTCGCGGCCAAAATGTCGCCGGTCCAAAATGTCGCCGGGCCGAAATGTCGCTTGTCCAAAATGTCGCCAGGCCAAAATGTCGCCGGTCCAAAATGTCGCCGGCCCAAAATGTCGCCGGGCCGAAATGTCGCCGGTCCAAAATGTCGCCTGTCCAAAATGTCGCCGGGCCAAAATGTCGCCGATCCAAAATGTCGCCGGCCCAAAATGTCGCCGGGCCGAAATGTCGCCGGTCCAAAATGTCGCTGGGCCAAAATGTCGCTGGGCCAAAATGTCGCCTGTCCAAAATGTCGCCGGGCCAAAATGTCGCCTGTCCAAAATGTCGCCGGGTCAAAATGTCGCCTGTCCAAAATGTCGTAGAACCAAAATTCGCTCATTCAGTTGGTAAGAAAAATGCAAATGTACAAAAATGCTGTTTAACACCAAATTTGCAGAATAAATGATTACTGCCTTTAATGAATGTCTTCGTTAAAAATGGGACTGAACTAACTGAGTTTCTTGATGAATTCTAAAAAGATTATTCCGTTTTGATTCGCAACTCTCGGCTGTTTTTCAGCAAACAAATAGAATACAAGCGTTACGTTATCTTATTTCTTGTGACTCGCTATCTACCAACTGTAAAACGTTCTGACGGCGTTCAGTTCTGACGTTCGATAAATTTTTAAAAACTTTTCTTCAAGAATAGTGTGCGTTTGTATGTGACTGATTTTTTGGGGCCATTCTACGTCAAAACCTGTGGTAAGAATTCGAACGATACCCGCAAGTACCCATATATGATTTAGGGCTGCGTGGTTTTTTTGCGTCAATTCATTCAAGATAGTGGAGTAACTGAACGTTTTCATCGATATGCGTGACTGTCATTGCTCAAAAAATGATGAACGGAATCAAATAAAATGTTAGCAAGCAGCAGGGGGACAGATTTTGGGGCCAATAACACCAGAGGGTGGAGCAATCGAATGTTTTTTTCCTTTCTTTTTTTTTAATCTGCGACTGATATATCTCAAAAAGTAATACAGTAGACCCTCGTTTTCAGCAGGTTTATTTTACGCGGTTTCGATTATACGCGGTTGAAGATTTGACACCTTTATTTTATTTACGCAGATGAGTTTCGGTTTTACGCTGATGCGGCAATGCAAACAGGTAACATTTTCCTCTCTTTCAAAACCCAAGTTCCTATAGATTGCAGATTACTCGTAACTAACTGCATTTTGGCGTGCTAATAATCGAACTTGGGTCCTAGGAGACATTTTATGCGATTGGTTCCAGAGCTTTTTCCATTATAGAAGTAAAGTGATTAAACTCACCCAGTTCAGAACTCACTGGAAGAAGAGCTTTTAGGAGTGACAAAGGAGGTCAAAACCAACGAGGATACCGACTCCGGTGACACACAACCAAAAACGCTCACATTGAAAATTTTGAACCATTCGTAGACAATAGAAATATTCTTTTTTCTGATTTGTTAGTAAAGGAAGATTTTATCAAGGAAATGACGCAAGTGGTCATGGATGCGTTAATGCTCAGCAAAGAATTAGAGGAAAAATTCTTAATGACTACCAAAAGACTATCATAGCCAGCTCTTCTTCATAAACAGAACACGAAATTAGTTTGTTTTCTTTATGCATATTATGCATAAAAATCGATATAAGTACACATTAAACTTTTCATACAATTAGTCATCACTAGAATGAAGTATTTTTTTATCTACGGAACCTAATCCCTATTTTGAACCCATTCCCTATTTTTGATATTGGGTCTCAATTTACGCGGTTTCGATTTACGCAGCATTTCCGTGGAACATAACACCCGCGTAAAACGAGGGTCTACTGTACAAGGGTTAAGACAAAATTTGGTCTACAGGTATATCTTAAAGGGCGAGTTGCTCATTTATTTTTGGCTTCAGTCATCCCTAAAGGATGGATCACCGAATATTTTTAATCGTTTTTAGTGACTGCTATATCTCAAGAAGTAATGCGAGGATTCATACAAAAATGTAGTATGCAAGTGAAATTAAACGAAAACAAGCCTTATTTTCGTTCTAAAATGAGTTTCGTAATCGTTTACGTGAGTCAGTGTAATTAAATAAACAATGAAAAATATACTGAATTTAAATATGAGAGGTTGAGCAAGATATCAATAAAATCTAAATTAGCCGTGTATTCCTCTCATTTTTGTAGCACTTTAACTAGCGTGGGTGTTAAATAAAAACTGAGTTTGCATTATTATACAATTTGCGTAGTAAAAATTCAATAATTAAAACAGCATTTTTTTTCTGAGAAGGAAAAACTTATTTGTTTATTATTATTATTATCAGTATTCTTTTCTTTCTGAATTACCAAGCTATATTGAGCTAGAACTATTACTTTTTGAAACTCATTTTAAAACTAAGTCTAGGTCAAAATTGATCTGAATAATCTCATTGATATCAGTTATTTCTCCCTACATTGTGAAATTTTTTCTTTTCTATTAAAAATTGGAAAATGTGATTCAGCTGACAAGCGCTACTTCGCAAGCATGAAAATATCCTCTTGAAAACCTCTAATAAAATAGCTGTTCTGAAATTGTCCCCCTTGATGTTCTATCGAATATATAAATTTCATGAATGTTGAGAATTGAAAATATTTGTCATCGCGTAGAGTCGTTTTTCAAAAATCTGAGTGAAAGACACCTGTTTTAGCAATTACGGGTTTCATTGATTTCAAAAGATTTGACGGTGAAGATTTCGACGTAATTTCAGAATTTTACTCATAAGACAGAGTTTCCACGGCAATAATCTGTCATCTCTGTTAAACATTTGTTTTGCTGTCAAAAAATCCCGGTCGCAAAGGACATACAAATGTCCTCTCAGAGGAAGGTCTCGAGCAGTCTTGTTAAACTTCTTCAGTTTCATTTCCAGAAAAAGTCTCAGAACAGTTTTGATCTTACTTTAACCAACGTATATCTCACTGAAAACGTACAGTTTTTTTTAATTTTTTTTTTACAGTTCTTAGGGTGATGTTAAAAAATCTATAAGAAAATTAAATTTCATTAAGATACCTTTCTACTTGATTTCCACCCTGGCCCGTGATTTCGAATTTTTCTAGTGAAAGGGGAGAGGGAGGATAACGGGCATATAATCAATGCAAATTTCATAGGATTGCTATAAAAAGCACTTCCACTTGTATATATAAAAAAAAAATTCACAGTCGGGGGCCATTCCGCCTGATCCCCTAAATTACTGACTTGTCGCTAAGGTGCTAGAGTGAAGGAGTTATTTGTTTTTACTTCATTACGCCAAAAAATACAAACCGCCTATTCTCTTGCCATATTCACATAGCGCCTCACTATTCTTTCATTCGCCTTTAGAACAGTTTAGTTTTACTTCCATACCAATTTTTTGTCTGAATCCTTGCGTTACATCTTGATCCTTTGCTTTACATCTTGAGTATTATTATTAATCAGATTAAACGAGAAAGAGAAATCCGTTGCAGCAGCCTTTCGCATGTTTACGTTCTTAATAGTATACAGAAAAACGTATGTTTTTCTGAAAACTATTAATTTTCTGGAATTAATCTGATGCTTACGAATTAAGACAGGAGAAAACGTTTGGAATTTTTGAAGGAACTTACTTTGAAAGGCAATTAATATTCTTTCGCAACTTTTATGCTGAAAAGCATCGACGTACATTTAAATTTTTCGTACCAATTGAACTAGCGAATTTTGGGCCGGCGACATTTTGGACTGGCGACATTTTGAACCGGCGATATTTTGGACTGGCGACATTTTGGGCCGGCGACATAGTGGACTGGCGACATTTTGGACTGGCGACATTTTGGACTGGCGACGTTTTGGGCCGGTGACATTTTGGGACGGCGACATTTTGGACCGGCGACATTTTGGGACGGCGACATTTTGGACCGGCGACATTTTGGGACGGCGACATTTTGGGCGTATACCGTCTAGGTTGACCACCGAAGTACTGCACCGCAAAGTGGTCAACTTACACAGGTTTCACTGTAATATATAAAAAATTCTACAATTTTAGGGATAATTGGCCACATGAGGAATAATTGGAACTACAAATATATCAGGAGCAAAATAGGCAAACAAAACCTTTTTTGGAGTTATATTTGCAAATTTAGATAATATGGAGTAAAAATTGTTTTGAGTTCGACAAATGAGGCCCCTAGTTTCAAAACCGGATACTTGTAGAAAACCATATTTTACAGGAGACGTAAAAGTCCGGTTTTGAAACTGAGGCAGACCTTCCCGCCCCATTATAAGGGGAAAAGAAGCGGTTTTTGAACCTAATATTGAGCAGGCAAATAGGCCTTATGATTCTCTACAAGATTAACAAAAAAAAAAAAAAAAAAAAAAAAAATCGAATTTTTTGCAAGTATCCGGTTTTGAAACTAGGGGCCTCAAATCAATGACAGCAGTCGACAGAGAGAAAGATCAACGAAGGAGAAAAGATATGCACTGTTCATAGGCGGATTTAAGACTGAGTTCCTGGGGGGGGGGGGGGGGGGGGGGGGCAGGATTTTTTTTTTGAGCAACATTTTTAATTGCCCTCCACCCCCCTCCCATGTTTTTGTCTGTTTTCTGTGATGGGTAAGGCCATTCTTTACTTTTTTATGTGTCGTTTTCATTACTGTGTGTAATCATGCTGTCCTTTTTAAATTGACCTTAAAAGAGAGGGGGCTGGTATTAAGAGAGTAACGCAGTGCTCCCTTTTAAGTGGGATATAGAATATATCCAGTTTTAGGGGACCCGGGGGCTACTCTAATTATCTAAAATGGATATAAAATTCTGCATTTTGAAGTCTTATAAGGGTTAATTGGAAATAATAGGCAAATAATTTTTTTTTTAAGTTTTACGCTTTAAAAGTACTTTGTGATGCAAGTTAATACTTTAAAAGAAATGGTGCACAGATTTAGAGAATAGGTATCAAGAGAGTAACATACTACCCATTTGAAAAATTCTTAATTTATACACTTGATAAGAAATAAAATTGAAGCACACTTTGCTTAGGAGTTTCAAAGACTTGTCTAATTATTTTCAAGGTTTGGTTGGTTAGATTGGGTTTTTGGTTCAAGAGCCCTTGTAGGCTATACTGCGCCAATTCTTTTCAGGGATTTTAGAACCTATCAATAATTTGCACTTTCCAGCCTCTGAAATTGAGTAGTAGATTATACACTTTTACAGTAATGTTTAAACTTTGTAAGAAACGGCTATTTTAAGTTTAAAAGAAAAAATAAACTTTAATTTACTATTCAAAAAAGAAAAAATCATGATTTTTTTTTGTTATAAGATTTTGGAAGATAAGTTGTTACTATATAAACTCCTCCCAAAACTGGGGAGCATCGTCCCCTTTGCCCCCCCC